>NW_024081328.1:515310-679332 GCF_003009895.1 Hyaena hyaena
CTCTCTTTCTTTCTTTCTTTCTTTCTTTCTTTCTTTCTTTCTTTCTTTGTTTCTTTCTTTCTTTCTTTCTTTCTTTCTTCTCTCTCTCTTTCTCTCTCTTTCCTCCTTTCTTCTTAACCGTCTGTTCGTCCATTTTTATTATTAAGTAAAATATATAACAATTGAACAAAAGCCAGGAAGGCAACAAATAGAACTATTTTATACCAGACGTGGTGGTACGATGTCACCTGAAAGGAGACTGTGATCAGTTCGAGGCGAACCTCAAAGCAATGACTAAAATAACCAAATAGTACAGCTAATGCGCCAAAAAAGGAGGCAAAATGGAATCACAAAAATATATTCAATTAATTCCAAACCAGATAGAAAAAAGAGAAAGGGAACAAAAAAACAAATGGGTCAAATAGGGAACAGACAGCAAATTCACAGAGTCAAACCTAATGACATCAATAATCATATTAATCGTAGGGCACCTGGGTGGCTCAGTAGGTTAAGCGTCCAACTTAGGCTCAGGTCCTGATCTCGTGCTCTGGTCCATGAGCTTCAGCCCCGCATCGGCCTCTGTGCTGACAGCTCAGAGCCTGGAGCCTGCTTCAGATTCTGTGTCTCCCTCTCTCTCTTTCCCCCTCCCTCGCTCTTGCTCTGTATCTCTCTCTCAAAAATAAATAAACATCGAAAAAGTTTTTAAATAATTACATTAATGGTAAAGAGTCCAAACATCCCAATTAAAAAGCAAAATGTCAGATTGGGATAAAAAAAAAAAAAAAGCAAGACTCTCCTTTATGCTGTCCAGGAGAAATGAGTTGTGTAATGATGTAAATAGATTAAAAATAAAGGATGAAAAAATATACTATGTTCCCACTTAAAAAAGAAAGAGAGAGTGGGTATATCAATATCCCACCAAGTAAATGTCAAAGAATGTTAGTAGGAATAAATGCTGTAATTTTATGATGGTAAAAGTGTCCATTAAGAAGACAAAACAACCAAAAAAGTGTATATCCCTAAAAGAGCTTTAAAACTCACAGAGCAGCGGTGCCTGGGTGGCTTAGTCAGTTAAGCGTCTGACTTTCACTTAGGTCATGATCTCGCGGTTCGTGGGTTCGAGCCCCGCGTCGGGCTTTGTGCTGTCAGCTCAGAGCCTGGAGCCTATTTCAGAGTGTGTATCTCCCTCTCTCTCTGACCCTCCCCTGCTCATGCTGTCTCTCTCTCTCTCTCCTAGAAATAAATAAAACATTAAAAAAATTTAAAAAAAAACACAGAGCAAATCGCAGTGAAACTGTAAAAAGAAACAAACTCACGAATAGAATCAGAGATCTTTACCCACCTCTCTCAATAATTGATAGAACGAGCAGACATAAAATCAACCAGAATACTGAAAAATTGAACAAAATTATCAACAGACCTGACTTATTTTACATAGATAAAACAATTTACTCCAAAATCTGAATACACATTCTTTTCAACCACACGTGGAACATTTTGTAAAGATATAATATAAGCCAGAAAACAAATCTCAATAAATCATGAAATATTCAATTCATGCAAAATATATCCTCTGATAAATTTAGAATTAAATTACAATTTGAAACCAGAAAGATTTCTTAAAAACATCTAAAATACAGAAAGTTAAGTAGCATACATTTAAGGCAACCATTTATCAAAGAAGCAATGAAGAGGAGAATTAGGAAATACGTTGAACAAAAAAGGAAAATAAAAACACACATGTAAAATTTGTTGAATACGTTTAGACTATCAAACAATTCTATTAAACAAAACAAATGTCTTAAATCAATGGCCTATGTTTATACCTTAAAAAATAAAAACAGAACAGTCTCATTTGATTCAAAGTAAGTAGGAAAGAAAACAAATAATGAAGATCAAAATGGAAATCAATGAAACAGAAAACAGAAAAATAATAGAGATCATAAATCAAACTAAAATTATTTGAGAAGATCATTAGTATATAATATTGACAAACTAGCCAGGCTTGATATGGAAAAAAAATGGAGAGAAGACTCAAATTACTAATGGGGCAGATTATATCACAAGTGATTCTGCAGATATTAGTGAGTGTAACTTTATATCAATAAATTTAACAATTAGACCTTGGATTAGGGAAAGATTTTTTAGATGCAACTTCAAAGCATGGTTATTATCAAATAATTTTTTAAATGGTTTTTAATGTTTTATTTTTGAGAAAGAGAGAAAGAGTGAGCAGGGGGAGGCAGAGAGAGAGGGAGACAGAACCTGAAGCAGGCTCCAGGCTCCAAGTCATCAGCAAAAAGCCTGACTGACATGGGGCTTTGAACTCACAAACCTCAAGATCATGACCTAAGCCAAAGTCAGACACTCAACTGACTGAGCCATGCAGGTGCCCCTCAAATATTTTTTTTAAATGGACTCCATCAAAACTTTTTATATATCTGTTCTTCAAACAACATTTTTGGATGGATAAAAATATAAGCCACGGAGTAGGTGAATATTTGCAAAGCTTCGCTCTGATAAAGGACTTGAATCCAAACTATGTAAATAATACTCAAAGCTCAACAATAGGAAATAGCACAGTTTAAAAAATGGGCAAAACATCCAATCAAACATTTTATCATGGTAGATACATTGATGGGAAATTAGTACATTCAAACATGTTGAATTCATGGGTCATAAAAAGTGCCATTAAAACCACAAGCAAATATCACTATGTACCTATTAGAATGGCTAACATTCAAACCTATACAAAGTGTCCCGGGAAGTGGGTGGAGAAATTGGAGCTCTCATCTACTGCTATTGGGAATGCAAAATGGTAGATCCACTTTGGAAAATCATTGGCAGTTACTTTACAAATTCAACATCCATGTATTGTATGATACATTTCACTCCTAGCTATTTACTCAAGAGAAAAGGAAGCATATGTTCTTTCAAATGCTTGTATACAAACATTCACAGCAGCCTGATTGGTAATTGCTAAAAATTGGAAAGAATCCAAATGTCTGTCACCAAATGAATGTATAAACAAATTATGGTATATCCATACAGTGGAAACAATTCAGCAATACAAATGAATGAGCTGCTGGTAAATACGACAGCATGGATGAATTGGGAAATAATTATCCTGAGTGAAAGAAGCCAGGTAAACATAAAATACCTTCTTTATGACTTCACTTACAATAAACTCTAGAAAACATGAATTCATCTATAGTCCTAGAAACAAGGAGGGGATTTCCAAGGGGCATGTGGAACCTTTGGGTATGTTTCATCGATATGATGGATATGTTCACTGTCTTGATTGTGATGATGGTTTTGTGGATGTATAAATAACTCAAAACTTATTAATGATTAATTGTACACCTTAATGTGCACATTTTTATAGGTCAGCCATTAAACAATAATGTTGCATAAATCTGTCAAAACCTGTTTAATCGCATACTTTAATATGTATACTTTTTTCAAGTTTATTTATTTATTTTCCCAAGCAGGGTCTGCATTGTCAGTGGAGAGCCCGATGTGAGGTTTAAACCCAGGAACCATGAGGTCATGATCAAAGCCGAAGTCAGGGGCTTAACCAACTGAGCTACCCAGGCGCCCCTAATATGTATAGTTTATTAAAAGTCAACTATAGTGGTGCCTGGGTGGCTCAGTCAGTTAAGTGTCAGACTTCGGCTCAGATCATGATCTCACGGTTCATGGGTTGGGGCTCTGAATTTGGGTCTGTGCTGAAGACTCAGAGCCTGGAGCCTGTTACAGATTCTGTGTCTCCCTCTCTGTGCCTCCCTCCCCCATGCGCTCTCTCTCTCTCTCTCAATATCAAAAATAAACAATTAAAAATAAAATAAAGGTCAACTCTATCTCAATATTTTCTAAGAGTTACAATGAATATGAATGTAAGATCCATTTCTAATAACATACTTAATACTTTAATACATTGATCCCCATGAAGTTGATTTATAATTGACAACATTCTATGAAAGCATGCTTTAACAATTTTTTCTTAGTCCCTCTAACTAAGACAGAATTCAACTAGCTAATAATAAAAGTGTGCCAAAATTTTTTGGTGTTTAGGATTTAATTAAATGGTCCTATCTGGGGAAGTCTTCCTACTCGCCAATCAAAACCTCAAACACGGCAAAAGCCCATCTCTACATACCACTGGGAGATGTGTTCGTTAGTGAGGTTATCATTCCTGGCAGCAAATCCTTGTACATTTATAGATCCATGGGGCCCCCCTTCCCTGGAACTTTGGTCCTTGAGAGGCGGGGGCAAGAGCCAGCAGCCTCATGCCAAAGTTAATTATTTATTCAAGCATATTCCTTTATGATGAGGCTTTCAGTTCCCTTTATATTTCTCCTGAAAGGAATGGCCCATTTGAAACCACTCATAAAAGAAGCAAAAAACAAAAAAACAAAAAAACAAAACACATACACACACAGAAAAAAACCCACCAAAACCCAAATATGTCCACTGTCTGTTGTTCCTTATCACCTCCCAAACTGACCTAAAAATAAAAGAGTTCGGTATTATATGAAAGCATCAGCAGGGGCACCTGGGTGGCTCAGGTCATGCACGATCTCATGGTTCATAGGTTTGAGCCCCATGATGGGCTCTGTGCTTACAGCATGAAGCCTGCCTGGGATTCTCTCTCTCCCTCACTCTCTGCCCCTGCCCTGATCACTTACACACACTCTCTCTCTCTCTCCCTGTCTCTCAAAAATAAATAAATAAACTTAAAAAAACCTACTGTTTAGAAAACATCGACACACACAGAGATTTATTTTCTTAAAATCTGGCAACTTCATGAAGAAAAACTGCCAATGTACAGGCTGTATATGTGAAGAGAAAAATACATCTTAAAAAGAAAGAGGTTATTTTTGTTGTTGTTGTTGTACACGTGTTTTAGAAAATACCTTTGCCACATTCACAGAGGAAGATCTGTCTGAGATGTGATGTAAAATGAGGAGAATGGAGGCTTTTGTAAAAATCTGCCAGTAATCACTGGGTGAGCAGGAAAGAACTGGGAGGGTCTGAGTCTCTGAGCCCCAGCCGGGTCTCCTTAACTTTGAAACTTACTTGGGCCTTTTATGTCATTGCAGGGTGGCCATACATCTGCTGGAGAAATGCTCTCCCCCTCCACCAGGCTCGTTGTAGGAGGGGCGAGGCATGACCTAGCAGAACTTCTTTGCAGATTACTGGAAGCCTGAGTGTTCCTCCTGCGCTGGCTTGTGCCGGGATAAACCGAGCCCCGTTTAATAGGGCTGGTGGTTTTCTTCTCCTTTCCTGTTTGGAGAAGGATATTGACAGTAGACTGTGCCAGGTCCCTGACTCATGGTCAGCTGAAACTGCCAGAGTGCAGAGCAGAGGACCATAACCCCCCCTTCTAAACTTCGTGCTCACCGTACTTGGGGATGAGATACCCAGACAAGATCCAAAATTATTCTTAAAAATTCTGAGAGGGCTCAGTGGGTTAAGCATCCGCTTCTTGATTTTGGTTAAGGTCATGATCTCACGGTTGATGAGATCAGGCTCTGAGTCTGGGTCTGTGCTGACAGTGCTGAGCCTGCTTGGGATTCTGTCTCTTTCTTTTCTGTCTCTCCCCCACTCACATGCTCTCTCTCTCTCTCTCTCAAAATAAATAAATAAACATAAAAAATATTCTGAGAAATCACAGTAAGGTGAAGGTAAATATCACCTGTGATATGTGAATATCATGGACGCCCCGGTCCTTACCTCCTGCAACCAGATGTCACAATAGTATTTTGTCTAGATGGTATTTTTCCAAAAATTAGACAGACCCTAATCTGGTCAAAACAAAACAAAACAAAGCAACAGGGGTGTCTGGGTGGCTCAGTTGGTTAAGCTCCAGACTCTTGATTTTGGCTGAAATCATGATCTACTGTTGGTGGGATCAAGCCCCATGCAGACCCCATTTGGGATTCCATCTCTCTCTCCCTCCTCCGCGTGCTCTCTCTCAAAATAAATAAATAAACATTAAAAAAATAGTCTTTTGAAAAAGAAAAGCCCCAGGTCTATGTGACAGGAAAGGTTGGACAATGGAAAAGGAGGTAACATTAGATTTTTTTTTTCTGTGCTCTTATGCAAACACATATCCAATGTAACACACAGCATGTAATTACTGTTTAAACATCTGCCCCTACTGTCACTCCTTAATATCTTTGTCTGGCAGTATTCTATAGGTCGAAAAGTAGTTTTGGGAATCATTAGATATAAATAAACCCAGCTTCCCAACTTACTAGCAGGGACTCTGATTATTTCTCTAATTTTAATCATAAAATTAGGTAGTAATAACTAATCTAAAATGACAAGGAGAATTTTGTCGTGTTTAGTGCTGAGTCAACACCTAGGTACTCCGTAAATGTTAATCTCTTCTTTCATAAAAGTGTGGAGAAAAAAAACTGTGCTCCCACAGAAAACAATGCATTATGTATCTAGAAAGGCCTTCCAGATTATCTGCTTTTAGCCTTTCATGGCCCTTGAAGTCTTTTGTAAGTTGGTAAATCTTAGATAATTACTACCAATGCAAAATAATTACTGTGTACAGTTATGCAAATTAAGCCTGTCCCTTGAAAGGATCACCCGACCCTCCCCTTCCACCCACCAGGCACCCTAGAGAAAAAGTGGTTTTGCATCCTATTGCTAGTTCATTTCAACAAGCTCCTACTGTATTGTTTGAGAAGGTCATCAAGAGGACATGGCTGCCAGTTGACTCGGTGGGGGGGGGGGGGGGGGGCTCCAGGGCAAGCTGAGGCTCCTCACCCTCTACTTTGGAATATATGCTCTGCCTACTGTTCCCACAGTGGGAGCCTTTTCAAAGATGTGGCCCTGAGAGAGAAAGGGGTGCTGAGGTCATCTGGACAGTCTAGAAGACTGAACCCCATACTGTAAACTTTTCAGATTCTCTAGGCAGGTGTGGAAATCTATCCATGCTGCACTGTGTAAGGCAAGCTTGGTATGTAAGTTTCCTCCTTTATTACACCCCGCCACGTGGCTTCCGACCCGTGGCTTCCCCACTTTTGAAACATGTTGTAACATTTTAGCAGCACCCCCTCACTCCTAACAAGTTAAATAGAGTCTCTGACATATGTTCATTCTGCTTCTGTATCATACCTGCGATTTTACCCTTTTTGGAAAATTATCCTTTAATAAGCATATATCTACTATTTCATTCATCGCTGCATTCCCTACGCCTGTCCTGAAATAAGATGTGTAGTAAATGTTCATCGGATAGAACTGACACTGGATTTCAAATATGTGGACAGTTAGAAGGAAGCTTCTAACAATCTGAGATCTTACAATCTGAGACGAAATTAGACATTGGTCTATCTACTGATCTTAATAGAGCTGTAGAAAAGGCTAACAGTTTCAGGGTAAAGTCGGCAGTATTTTTTCTATTGCAGGCATCTGTGGCCTCATCCGTTAAGACCCAGAACCCAGCTGGTTTTTGTTTGGGAGGAAATGCAGCTATTTCGTGGCTACACAGCCAGGAGCCCTCACTGCCATTTAAAGGATGTTGTGGAGGTTTTAAGAGGAGGTGGTTTATCATTAGCATTAGTAATCCTTAATGCACACCTGCTAACTCCCCCAAATAGTGAAAGAGCTCATGCTATTTCCAAAGGCCCTTGTGAAACGCTTAAGACCACAGATTGTAGATTCAGACCAGTCTAGGTTCAAATTTCAGTGAGTACTGGCTACATGACCTTGTGATTGGGAAGGGTTATTTGCGTGGAAAGCTGGTCCAGCGCACAATGGCGCTCAATACAGGCAGCACCCAAATTGCAGTCCCTGGAGAATTGAGGCGAGGGTCTCCATTTGGGATGGCTCAGAAATCCCGAGGCAATTTAAAAGAGAAGACAAGGTAGAGTGTAATTATTTAATTAGAGTGACTGCTCTAAAATTGCTTTTCCTTAATCACCCTAGTAGTTTCAAGGATCCTTCCGCCCCCTGCCTTCATTTCACTCCTGGAAAGCTGATGCCCAGAGGGGTCGGCGAGGGGCTTTCCTGAAGTGGTGCAGTGGTGAGTGTCAGAGGGGGCATCAGAATTGAATTTCCCGACCTCTGTTGCAGAGCTTCTTTTGAAATACTCCCAACTCCCGAGTCCCAGGTGGATGGATGTAGAACAGGCTTCTGATTTACATGGCCCATCAAAACACAGAACTCTTCTCTTAAAAAAAAAATAAGAAACATAATACGGAGCTTCTGAGGGCCTCAGTCGGTTGATGGGCCACCTCTTGATTTTGACCGGGGTCATGATCCCGGGGTCGTGGGATCGAAACCTGCATCAGGCTTTGTGCTGAGCATGGATCCCGTTTAAGATTCTCTCTGTCGGGGCGCATGGATGGCTCAATCCGTTCAGCATCTGACTTTTGCTCAGGTAATGACCTCACAGTCTGTGAGTCTGAGCCCAGAGTCGGGCTCAGCTCAGAGCCTGGAGCCTGCTTCGGATTCTGTCTCCCTCTCTCTGTCCCTCTGTCCCTCCCCTGCTCTCTCCCTCTCGCTCTATGTTTCTCGTAAAAATAGAAACATTAAAAAAATTTAAAAAGGGGTGCCTGGGTGGCTCAATAGGTTAAGCATCTGACTTCAGCTCTGGGCACGATCTCATAGTTCGACGGTTTGAGCCCTCCATCTGACTCTGTGCTGACAACTCAGAGCCTGAAGCCTGCTTGGGATTCTGTGTCTCCCTCTTTCTCTCTCTGCCCTTCCCCACCCCTGCTTGCTCTCTCTCTCTCTCTCTCTGAAAAATAATAAACATTAAAGAAAAAGATATTTTTAAAAAAATTTAAAAAATGATTCTCTGTCCCTCTCCCACTCTCATGGGCTCTCTCTCTCTCAAGAAAAAATTTAATTTAAAAATTAAAAAAAAAAAAATATATATATATATAATGCAACACAGAGGGCCAGAGCATATAGATGCCACCATCAGTGATCTTGAGTCCTGTGTTTCTGGACCTGACATCCCTAACGTTTTTGTACAAGGCTTCTGGGCTTTAATGGCCTCAAGAATCTGACCACTCAGCTCTTCGTCAGTTAGGCCAATTCCCTTTGTAACACTTAATAATGGAGCAATGGTTCCAGATCATCGTGTTGAGTTCAATGGAGGAATAATGCTTAACCTGGTTCATTCCAGGATTAAGGCTGCATTTTCCCCCCCACAACATTATGGAAAAGAAAAATCTGACATTGGTGTACTTGTTGGCTCACAAGAGGCCTTTTCTGGAGGAGGGAGCACATTTTATTTTGTTATTTTAATGCCATCTGCTACTAAGTGTGTGTATGTGATTGCGAATCAATCTTCTCTTTTCAACATCCCAGTAGGTATTTGGGGAATAAAGCAGAAGGGGAAGGCCTCCAATCCCTATGAACTAAAAGCCTAATAAAGAAACCCGTATGTCCACAGAAAGGTTGGTTCAAACAAGTTTATGGCAACTTTATTAATAATAGCCTCAAACTGGAAATAGGTGTCTATCAATAGAATGGATAAACTGTGACATAGTCATGTAATAGAATATTACTCAGCAACAAAAGAGAAAACTACTGGTAGAACAGAATGGACGAATCTTAAAAACTCTGTGGGGTACAAAGAAAACCCTTTGCAGACAGAGTACAAATATATTGTCCCCATTTTTTTTTTAATGTTCATTTATTTTTGAGAGAGAGAAAGAGAGAAAGCGTGCACATAAGCAGGAGAGGGGCAGAGAGCGAGGGAGACAGAGGATCAGAAGCAGGCTCTATGCTAAGAGCAGAGAGCCCCATACGGGGCCCAAGCTCACAAAACTGTGAGATCATGACCTGAGCCAACGCTGGACACTCAACTGGCTGAGCCAAACAGGCGCCCTGAGAAAGAGAGAATTTTAAGCAGGCTCCATGCTTGGCGTGGAGCCAGACTTGGGGCTTGACCTCAAGACCCCGGGATTATGACCTGAGCTGAAATCAAGAGTCTGATGCTCAACTGACTGAGCCACCTAGGTGCCCCCAAATACAATATCCCATTTATTTGAAGTTCTAGAATAGGCAGAACTAATCTGTGATGAAAAACCGATCAGAACTGAGTAGCCTGTCTGTATGTGTGTGTGATTATGTGCATGTGCATCAGAGAGAAGCATCAGCTGGGGAGGGACAAAAAGTATGGAGGGTGAAGAAAATGACTTATATAAATTAGTTGCCTATATGTACTTAATCAAAACTTGTGAATTTACTCTTAAGATTTATATATTTGAGGATTTATACTGAAAGAAATAATCTGGTTAAGGTAAAAAAAATATCTAGTTAAAAGTATACACGGAGGGGGGTGATGTGTAAGAATGTCTGCAGTTTAACTTTGAAATATGTCCAAACCTTGGGGCGCCTGGGTGACTCAGTAGGTTAAGCGTCCGATTTTGGCTCAGGCCATGATCTCACAGTTTGTAAGTTTGAGCCATGAGTCGGGCTCTGTGCTGACAGCTTGGAGCCTGGAGCCTGCTTCAGATTCTGTGTCTTCCTCTTTCTGCATCTCCTGTGCTCGTGCTCTCTCTGTCTCTCTCTCAAAATTAAATAAGTATAAAAAAATTTTAGAGATATGTCCAAACTTCAACAAATTGGTGGAATGATAGAGAGATACACAGTTGTATGGATATGTAACAAAATGTATAGTGGAATCTAAGTGGTACATAAACATGTTTTCATGGTAAATGTTACAGGCTTGCTGTATGTTTGAAATTTGTCCTAATAAAATGTTGGAAACACCCCATAAATTTAAGGAATGTATATGGAATGAGCTTTATCATCATCATCACTATCATCATTACTATATCCACATATTCAATTTATTGGGAGTCCATTTTGGTTCGGATACATTCAAAATATTTTTTACCCTTCCACAAATATTTGGGTATCGATAATATTTCCAACTCACATAGAAGGGAAATTAACAGAAAAATGAATGGTGAAGTTGTACAATAAATCCATGGAGATAAATGGATACGTTAGGAGAGACAGCTAATTTGAAGTGGAAATTCACATGACTGAATTGCTTGTATTGCAAATGGCTCCTAACATGTCAAGTCCAGCCATATAACAGGAGTTACAGGACTGGATCTGGGATGGACAGGAACACTGTTAAAGAGAAAGTGGATGTACTGGAATTACCCAGTATATTAATAGATAGCCTGCCACTTGTACAAAAACCTTTTGATGATACATTTGTACCTTTGTTTGGTTTACAGATGAAGGATGTAAAAAGGTGCTTCGGACCATATCTATGCTCGCCAGTTCCCGTGGAAGGCAGGTTTGCTCAGTGACTTCATGCTTGGTGGCTTCATTTCCCAATTGCTTTAGGTTCTATGAATCTAGAATACAGCGAGTTCTTGTCCAAGTGTCTTGAGGAAAAATCAACATGTTCTTGGTGTGGTTCAAAGAGAATGAGGAGCAGTGTCCTGACCTGAAATTCTAAGTGTCATTGGGACCTGGAAATCTGCCCTTGGTGAGAGGAAAAAGATGGGCCAATATTCAGAGTGGTAGGCCCTGTGGGCACTCTTACAAATCATCCCTACTTGTGCAAAGATCCTACTTAGTACTGAGACAAAGATTGATTGAAATTCATGCAGTTGACTCATAAAGGCTTATACTCAATGCAAGCCGACTATTTCTCATTATAAGATGGGAAAGGCGTCTAAGGCGCTGCCTCTTTGCATTGAGCTAGAATTGGATCAGTTCAGTGAAGCAACACTGGTGATGTCATGGCCATCAGCCCTCAGGCTGCATACTGATGACATTAGGAGAGGGCCGGACCTGCTTATCAGAGCTGTCAGCGAGATAGTTATTGTAACCAAATTGAAAATGATAATAGTAATACAGTGAACTTTTTGGGTGAACATACTGAGAACCTTTGATCTGGTCCAATCTCTCTTTAGGAAATTGACAGCCTGAAAAATGACACTGTAATTTGAAGAAGAGGTAAGTCATGAACTCAGATATCCTGACTCCTAGTATATTTCTCTGTGATTAAACATTTTTTTTTAGTTATGTTTCTTCTCTCATATAGAATATATGCCACACAAATCACTGAGAGGCACTATGTTTGAGATTGAGTCATTGGATAAGATTGATAGCAGATAAGATATGGCAGGGAGAAAAATCAATTAACCTGACCACATAGAAGTGGAAACTATTCAAAATGAAACACACAGGGATGCTTGAGTGGCTCAGTCAGTTAAGCGTCCATCCTTAGCTCAGGTCATGACCTCACGGTTCGTGGGTTTGAGCCCCATGTTGGGCTCTGTGCTGACAGCTCAGACCCTGGAGACTGCTTCAGATTCTGTCTCCCTCTCTCGCTCCCCCTCCCGTGCTTGTGGTCTGTCTCTCTTTCTCTAAAATATAAACATTTAAAAAAAGTAATAAAAATTTCAAAATGAAACACACAGAAAATAGAAGTCTGAAGAAAAGAAAAAGAAGCAGAGCAATGAATTCTTGGACAACATTAAGCAGTCTCATACATATGTGTGTGTGTGTATTATTATATACGTGTATATTAAGTGTGTGCGTGCATATAGCTTTCAAAAATGAGAAAATGGGGTTATAAAAATATTCGAAGAAATGTTTGAAAAAAATTTTTTATCACAATCAAATTTGATGAAACCATAAACTCACAGGATCAAGAATCTCAAAAAACCCTGGGGCAACTGGGCGGCTCAGTCAGTTAAGCGTTCATCTCTTGATCTCAGCTCAGGTCTTGATTTCACATTTTTTTAACATCTATTTATTTTTGAGAGACAAAGAGAGACAGAGGGTGAGCAGGGGAGGGGCACAAAAGACGGAGACACAGAATCTGAAGTAGGTTCCAGGCTCTGAGCTATCAGCACAGATCCTGATGTGGCGTTCGAACTCACAGACCATGAGATTATGACCTGAGCTGAAGTTGGATGCTTAACCGACTGAGCCACCCAGGGACCCCCAGGTCTTGATTTCAGAGTCATGAGGTTGGGCTTCCGCGTGGAGCATAAAGCTTACCAAAAACAAAAGGAAAGAAAATAAAGAATCTCAGCAAACCTTAAGCAGATTATTCATCCCACATTTATTGTATACTTGTGCTAATTCGGCATGGTAGATGGTGTCTAAATTTATCATCCTGGCCTCCTGGTGTTCATGTTCTTATGTAATCCCCTCTCTCTGCATATGTGATGAATGTATTGGTTTGTATCTAATAAACGTAATATGGCGGAAGTAATGGGATATCATTGCCAAGATTAGGTTACAAAAAGATGGTGACTCCATCTTGGTCTCTTCCCTTCTCTCTTGGGTCACCAGTTGCCATAGCATGGGGACATATGGGCCACCTATGGAGTAGCCGATGTGGTGAAGGATTATGGTTCACCAGCACCTGTGTGAGTTTTGAAGCAGACTCTCCAGCCTCCTTTGAGTCTTGAGATGACTGCCACCTTGTGAGATATCCTGAGTCAGAAACCTCTATCTCCACCACACCAGGATTCCTGTCCCGTAGAAGCTCTGAAAGCATAAATGCTTCTCTCTTTAAACCATTCCATTTTTAAGTAGTTTGTTATACATCAATAGGTGATTAACACACTGAGTATATGTATGAGTCTAAAATTTAAACTCTTCTATTCCAGTTTACCCTTGAACTGAGAACATATTCCAGAAATAATTGCAAAACAAATGAATGCATGAAAGATAAGACAGGTGCCCCAAATAACTATGTCATAAAGACAAAGGCAATTGATTAAAGGTTTACAAGATTGGGAAGAATATTGCTATGAGGATTCTTGGGAGGAGGGACTGATTCTTGGCTGAGAGCACAGGTGATTCTCTTAGGAGGAGGCAGTATTTTGGACCTTGATGGAGACTGAATTTGGCTGCATTTTGCTGACAATGAGTCTAGGCACCTGAAGTGAAAGAATCAGTCAGTCATAGAGATGGGAAACCAAGGGGTGTGTATAGGAAACCGTGAGCAGAAAGTAGTGTGAGAAAACAAGACAGATACCAATGGAATAAAAGCAATGCTGTATACAGATCATTGGGACTTCTGTTTGGGGCTCATGTTAGAGACGATTTGTATGAACACAACACATTAATTCTTGCAAATAACTCTTTTATCATTACACTTTCCTTAGTCACATTGCGTATATGCATCTACCTGAGCTGAATTTGCAGGGATGAGCTAATGAGTTTTCTTACTCTCAGAGAGTAAGAGATAAGGCACAATGGGGGACTACTAATTGTTTCATTAAGCAGAGTATTTCTATATTTCAAAAAGCTGCAACACCTTGAGAGAGGTGTCATCACAAAGAACAAAAGTCTATTTTCTTGTCTGACTTGCTTTACAGCTACACATAGTATGAACTTTGATTATATTGAGTTCATTTGACTTATTGTCTATATCATTTATCTTCACTCTTTGATTAGCTTGGCTTGCTGGTTTTTAGTGGTTTTTCCTTGCCAATTTAGATTCTAGCTCCCTTCTCCATACTGTTCATTGATCACTTGCTTTTTCATTTCTAATTTCCACCCTTCAGAGTCCAGTCACACTTTTCGCGGTGCTGCTAATTCTGTCCTTTATTCACCTGCCCTGTTTCATCATTAAGTGACCATGGAAGGTTCCAGGTTGTTGGGTCACAGACCTCCTTGAACACACCTTGCTAAAATGTGCACTTCAGAGCTACACAAAACATGTGCAGGAGACAGCACTATGCCCCTGCATGCATTTTATTTATTATTTAACAATAATTTTTTTACTGTTTTATTTGTTTTTGAGAGAGACAGACAGAGAGACAGAGTATGAGTAGGAGCAGAGAGAGAGAGGAAGACACAGACTCTGAAGCAGCCTCCAGGCTCTGAGCTGTCAGCACAGAACCCGATGCACGGCTTGAACTCACCAACTGTGAGGTCATGACTGGAGCCAAAGTCAGATGCTTAACCGACTGAGCCACCCAGGTGCCCCTCCCCACATGCGTTTTAAATGCTGGCCCTCTGAGCCTTCTCCTTCTGACTTGACTTCTGGCTTTCAGAGAAATAGTCTTTAGTTTAACAAAATTGATATTTATGTCATATACCAAAATACACTTTGTTCAGGTAAAATCATATGATGCTGGGACATGCTTGATTCTTAAGAGAAATGGTTATTTTTATTAATGAGGAAGAAAGACAGAGGCTGTAAGAAAGGAGGCATTATAGACACAGAACTTAACAAAGGCCCAGAACGGTTTCATCTCCCATATGGGCATATAACTTGGATTCCTGTCTTAGTTTTATGGAATTCCTAAACATGTCTTACCAATGAATGTGTGTGGTAAAGCATACTCAGTTTGAAATGTAAGACCGGGATTTTCAAGTGAGAATTACTGAAATAGAACTCCATTTTGTAAATTCATCAAGTACAGTCCAATTTCAACAAAAACCATCAGGAATAGGAGATAGGTCACAACACATTAAGAGGGCATTCCTTTTTTTTTTTTTATTTCTAGGAGAGAGAGAGAGTGAGGGAGCATGAGCAGGGGAGGGTCAGAGAGAGAGGGAGTCACAGACTCTGAAAGAGGCTCTAGGCTCTGAGCTGGCAGTCAGCACAGAGCCCGACGTAGGGCTCGAACCCACGAACCGCGAGATCATGACCTAAGTGAAAGTTGGACGCTCAACTGACTAAGCCACCCAGGCGCCCCAAGAGGGCATTCTTTAATAAGAAAAAAAAAATAAGAAAAAAAAAAAAAGATTGAGCACATGTATATCGGAAATTAAGAAATTCATTTAGTTTTAAGGTCAAACTTCTTACTATTTTATTCTCTATTTTGGGCTAAGTTCTATCAGGAAGAAGCAACAATAGTCATTATAAAATATGTACATAAAAAAATCAGTAAAGCGGGGCGCCTGGGTGGCTTAGTCGGTTAAGCGTCCGACTTTCGCTTAGGTCATGATCTCGCGGTTCGTGGGTTCGAGCCCCGCGTTGGGCTCTGTGCTGACTGCCAGCTCAGAGCCTGGAGCCTGTTTCAGTCTGTGACTCCCTCTCTCTCTGACCCTCCCCTGCTCATGCTGTCTCTCTCTCTCTCCTAGGAATAAATAAAAATATTTTTTAAAAAAATCAGTAAAGCAGATAACTGTTTACCAAGTCAGCTTGAAAATATTATTATTCCGCACTTAATAAAGCCCCATGTAATTCCCGACTACTTTTCAATCCATTAATTAGTGATTCTATATTTTCTCTGTAAGTCATCATTACAGCCAGTAATTGGAGGCTGGATGAATTAAAACTTATTCAAATTACATGTCCTAGCAGTCACAGATATAGACTGGAGACTTCAAGTCCAAACTTCGTTAATGCCCTCGACTCAAAAGGTTATTATTTCCTTCCATGTATCTATATTTTAATTTTCTGATTACTTGAGTGAACAATTATGGAATCATCGCTAGGCAGGTCTGGCTTCATTTTGCGAATTGATCTCCCGCTGGTTGAATACGTTATGTGTTGATTGCAGTGAAGTGTGCTAGGATTCGCCAGTGAGGGGCTCCTTTCTTAGCAGTCCTGCACAGAGTCTGCGTCTGTGTGCTAAGTCCCTCCTGTATTTTCTACGGGGGCTCCTGCACTTGACTCTGTTCTTCGCCTGCTGACCCCTGCAAATGCTGCTCTCAGAGGCTTATCCTTTTGAAAGTTTTATGTTTATTTGTTTCCATGTTTTTCCCCCTCACAAACTGTGAGCCCCCTGGAGGGCGGGGGAGCAATTATATCTATGTTTCTATCCACAGTGTTTACCTTAGAGCTCTGTACATTGTTGGTCAGAGGATACAAATAGCCACCTGACCTCTAGCTACCCGCATTATCTGGCCAGCACGGAGTTAATGCTTGAATTTGAATGCCTTTCGGTGGGCATGACCTCTGCAACTTTTGTTTTCTTGGGTGTGGCCAGCCACACATTTATTTCATTGGCCTGGCCCCTGTAGGCATCCTAGTTTGTGACCCTAGCATACGTTAGTTATGTGGATGAATGTGTCAACGAATGCCAATGAATGTACATCGGATTGCACAGAAAATTATGATTCTAACATTCCAGTCCTGAGAGTTCCTTTAGTTTCAATTCAGACTTACAGCAAACAGTCAAGGCAGAAGACTATAACTTTGTTATACAATATACATGAAAGCATTGCTGAATATTTGACAGAGGTGGGCCGCTCTGAGTGTTGTTCTAGTTGTCAAATGAGAGGAAAACCAATTCAGTTGTGCTGTTTGCAGGACTCAGGAGGTGGAAAAGCTTTGATCTGCATTCCTGGGATGACTGACAACTTCTACCTTGGACTTCTGTTTTGTTCGTTTTTTGTTTTGTTTTGTTTTTAGAGAGCTTGAGTGGGGGAGAGGAGCAGAGAGAGAGGGAAAGAGAATCTTTTTTTAACATTTTTATTTATTTTGAGAGAGAGAGCATGTGTGTGAGTAGGGGAGGGGCAGAGAGAGAATCTTAAGCAGGCTCTGTGCTCAGTGCAGAGCCTGATGTGGGGCTACATCCCACGACCCTGGGGTCATGGACCTGAGCTGAAAACCAAGAGCCAGATGCTCGACCGACTGAGCTACCCAGGCGCCCCTACCTTGGATCATTTTTAAACAAGCACTGGGATTTTAAGGACACTAACCCTGGCCAACAGTCCAAGTGCAGATTCAACAACCCACTTCTCAAGTCAAGTTTGAGATACTCCAAAGAAGGTCCATTGACAGCACACTAGAGAACAATCCAGAATTTTGACTCTCTGTGGGGCCACAGCAATGCTGTATGGTGTGAGATGCTCTCTCTTGGTCTGGTTTAATCTGGGAGGAAGCTTAAGCAATTAGCTAACTGGATGGAATTCACATCACCGGACATAAAAATGTTGGTGATGAGGAAGTATCCTTGAGCGAGGTCAAGCTTCAACTGAAAAAATAAATTTTGGTCTGTTTTAAATATCTGAAAAATGGGGACCTGAGGCTCTAAGATTGACCCTATTATGTCTCTAATAATTTTAACTTAAAAACTTTTATTTTTTATTTTTTTATTAAAAAAATTTTTTTAATGTTTTATTTATTTCTAGGAGAGAGAGAGAGAGAGACAGCGTGAGCAGGGGAGGGTCAGAGAGAGAGGGAGTCACAGACTGAAACAGGCTCCAGGCTCTGAGCTGGCAGTCAGCACAGAGCCCAACGCGGGGCTCGAACCCACGAACCGCGAGATCATGACCTGAGTGAAAGTCGGACGCTTAACCAACTAAGCCACCCAGGCGCCCCTAACTTAAAAAATTTTTTAATGTGTATTTATTCTTGAGGGAGACACACACAGCATGAATGGGGGAGAAGCAGAGAGAGAGAGAGAGAGGGATACACAGAATCAGAAACAGGTCCCCGGCTCCGAGCTGTCAGCACAGAGCCCGACGTGGGGCTCGAACCCACGGACTGTGAGATCATGACCTGAGCCAAAGTCAGACACTTAACCGACTGAGGCACCCAGGTGCCCCAATAACTTTTAACTTATTAAAAGCAGCTATTACCAGATGCTCATCTTGGCCATAGAAATACTCACCCTTGAACACTATAATATCTATACAAATGTGACTTTGAGCAACTTACTACCTGTGAACATTTCCAGCTAATTTGTGTTAAATACATGTCTGAGCCTTTGAGATCATTTGTTGCATAAGCTTATTATGAATAAGACAATCCAATGCTGGTATTGGTTTCCAAAGAAAGATTTTATAATAAGTCTTCCTTCTGAGTAATTAGAAAGTAAGACTCCTTTTTTGTTAGGGCCACTCCTTTGTTCGAGAAACTGAAACCCTACCAACCACTCTTTTTTACTTTTTTTTTTTCATACCAACTGTAGGAAAACACCTAGCTAGTTAAGTGGCAGAGCTAGGGCTGGAGTGAGTCACTAAATGTGGTCTCTCTCCTCCTGCCCTTGTAAAAAGGGCATACACTTTCTACAAACTGTCATGACAATCGCACGATAGGAAAAAATCAAACCGAGAGAATATAATAACGAAGACTATTTGCACTAACAATAAAAGGAGCGCCGTTTTCTCAAGGGCAGGTAGCAAAGTGCACACGCTTCCTGATGGTACTTGATAAACATCTGCTGCTTGGAGAGAGGACTGAATTTTGGATTACCCATGACACTGATTTCTTCTCTTAGTAGGTCTAGATCTATATATTTATATCGCAATAGTTTTTCTAATTTGGATTTTATCGGCCCCAAAAAGACAAGAAGTACCAATGAAGGGAAATGTGAGGAATGCTAGGGGCTGAGATTTTACGTCATTGTTAGCAGGTCTCGAAAACCTTTCTCTTGGGCAGTCAAGGGGCCTGTACTCCCAAGATGGGCTTTGAGTTCTCCAATTAGAGCTGGGTTGGGTCAATCCCATGGTCCGATGCCACAGGGGTCCTGTTGTGATTCATTCCCTAGGAGCAGAGAAGCTTTGGAGCTTTTACTCTTATGGATTTATAGACAGGATAATCTCTCTTTTAAATTTATTTATTTTTTAGGGGCGCCTGGGTGGCTTAGTCGGTTAAGCGTCCGACTTTCACTCAGGTCATGATCTCGCGTTTGTGGGTTCGAGCCCCGCGTCGGGCCCTGTGCTGACTGCCAGCTCAGAGCCTGGAGCCTGTTTCAGTCTGTGACTCCCTCTCTCTCTGACCCTCCCCTGCTCACGCTGTCTCTCTCTCTCTCTCCTAGAAATAAATAAAACATTAAAAAAAATTTTTTTTAAATTTATTTATTTTTTACCTATTTATTTGAGAGAGAGAGAGAATGAGCAGGGGAGGGGGGGGAGAGAGGGAGACAGAGGACCCAAGCAGGCTCTGCAATGACATCAGAGAGCCCCGTGCAGGGCTCGAACTCACAGACCATGAGATCATGGTCTGAGCCGAGCTGAAGTCGGATGCTTAACTGAGCCACCCAGCAACCTCGGATCATCTCTCTCTTAGAAAAGACTCCTTTAACTCCACAGGCAGAGATTCTAGGTGACTATAGCCACTGAACTTGTCCTATGTAAATTGCTCTTGCTCAAACGGGCATTGTGACATTGCTAACACACCTCCACCACAGTGCTTTTGAAATATGACAGGCAGCGTCAGCTGCGGGAGCCAAGGAGCTCATGGGGTGTGTGGACCACACATCTGCCGTCCGACATGGAAAAGAACAGGTGAAATTATTAGACTGCCATACACCCTACAGTATGTTGTCTAGCATCTAAAGCAATTGTATCTGTGGGACTCTAATATAAGCGTAGAGTGGGAAATCTCCACCTCAAAGCTCATATTGACAATAGAGTTGTTTATTCAGAGGTGAAATAACTTGATGTTCATGTGAATTAAGAAGACAAGACACGGGGCTCAGTCGGTTAACTGTCCGACTCAAGCTCAGGTCATGATATTACAGTGTGTAGGTTCGAGCCCCATGTTGGGCTCTGTGCTGACAGCTGGGAGCCTGCTTCAGGCTCTGTGTCTCCCTCTCTCTGCCCCTCCCTTGCTTGTCTCTGTTTCTGTCTCTCAAAAGTAAATAAACATTTAAAAAGAAAAAAAAAGAGAAGACAAGAGATTTTAAATTTTTTAAAAAAAATAACCGTTACAACACCACGGACAGGGCGTAGAAGACTCCGTTCAAAACTTGTTTACAGCAAGAAAGTCAATGTTACAACAGTGTATTGAAAATTTATCAGCCACATATGTGAGTCCAACTGCTCTTCTAAGTGCTTCTTGTGGTTACATAGTGAGGTCAAGTTGGTTAAAGCAAGGGTATCATTTCCTGGACGGAACATACTAGAAAGAGGCAGGTAATAGATCTGGACAAGGAAAAAGAAAAGCCAAAAACCTTCAAGGAAGCTTGACAGAGAGTGTATGGTGGTGAGAGATGAGGAGGTATGACCTTGGACTTCTGTCTTTTCAGATGTTTCACTTTCTGCAGCATTTAATGATTGAAAATTGCTGCTAGTCATTTTCAACTTGCGGTCGGGCTGGAGAAACCACAGAAAAAGAGCCCCACTGTGGCAGGAGGTGGAAGCAAGGAGTGTTTTGTGTGGCTTCACTTACTATTTTAATTCCGTTGTATCATTCGTGGGCTTCAAAGGTACGGCCGTTAACTTCTCCTATTTGCTGCTCTTTCCCTTCTTCCTTTATTTTTTCCTTTCCCTTCTACCCTTTATTTTCCCTCCTGTACTTTCCGTCTCTAAAGCTGGTGATGAGTCTGCATGGAGGCCATGGTGGGGAAAGCCCAGATTTACACTAGGTCTCACTGCTGGTAATTTGTCTCATACCTTCAGCCCAGTGATTTCATGGTTCAGAGGTGAATTTTCCTCATGTTAAACTAGGGGTATTATGAGCTACTTCACAGGTTTGTGAAAATTAAATGTGAATGCATCGTGTATGCCAAGCCCAGAAACTGGTGAGTGATTCTGTTCATCACTGGAGGCTGCTACTATAAGCATTCTTTTTTTAAAAAAAAATTTTATTTATTTTTAAATTTTTTAATGTTTATTCATTTTTGAGAGGGAGACAGAGCATGAGCGGAGGAGGGACCGTGAGAGGGGGAGACATAGAATCCAAAGCAGGCTCCAGGCTCCAAGCTGTCAGCACAGACCTCGAGGAGGGCCTCGAACCCATGAACCATGAGATCATGACCTGAGCCAAAGTCAGATGCTTAACCGACTGAGCCACCCAGGTGCCCCAAGTATTCTTTTCATGAAGATAGCACCTCTGCTTCCACCCAAGTGTTCATGTGTTTTAAATGCTTTCCTTCCTGGCACCTACCATGTCTGACCATACTATTATCATCATTAGCCAAGCTTTATTTATTTTTTAAAAATTTATTTATTCACTTGAGAGAGAGGGGAGAAAGAGTGTGAGCACAAGCAGGGAGAGGTAGGGAGGAGAGAGAGAGAGAGAGAGAGAGAGAGAAGAATCCCAAGCAGGGTTGGGAATGTCAGCACAGAGCCCCAAACTGGGCTCTAACCCACAAACCGTGAGAACATAACCTGAACGAAATTAAGAGTTGGAGGAAGCTGGATGGACTGAGCCATCCAGGCGCCCCTCATTAGCCAACCTTTAATAAGTGCATATCATGGGCCAGGACACTGCGGTAAGTACTTTATGAAAAGCATTTAATTCTTTCTCAGAATCTATACAAAAGCTATTATTTGAATCCCAGTTTACTAATGAGAAAGCGGACATTCAGAGGCATTAAGTGAACCAGCAGGCTTATAAGATCTGTTGCCAAGACAGGATTTGATGAGGTCTTTCTGATGAGCTTAACCACCAATGACACCAATGAAACTCTCCAACTCACAGGCCACCCACTCCCTACACACCCTGTGGAATGCAGGGTCTGTCCCACCCCCAGGTTAGCTCCTACACCTCTGCTGTATCTAACTTCTGCTCTTTCGTCAGGATGAAGGGGTGTGCAGTTCTGGCCTCTCAGGAGTGGGGGCGGAGGTCCTATCCTTCCTTATCTCCTCCTAAGCCACCTGCAAGCCTGACTCCTTACCCTGTAGACACAGCCTCCTTAATCAACGGGAAAAGAAAGTGACCAGGCAGAGAATAAGAGTAAATAGAGTGCAGGAAGAGCATAGGTGAAGGGGAGAGGAAGAAAAATAATTCAACGGAAAGGAACAAAGGGTAAATATTTGCTGAACTCCTTAGTGCCTGTCATCGGACCTAGAGATCTTTAAGGGTCTCTAAGTATAAGTTCTCAGCGCACTGGGCACTGACATCGGCCTAATGTTTACAGATGAGGAACCAAGGTTCAGAGAACAGAGAGCTCAGCGCATCTGGGTGGCGGGTTTGCACCCACAGTCGCGCACACGTGGCACGGGTTCAGTACGGTGCCTGGTTCTGGTACCGCTTGCCAGGGTCGGGGTGGGAAACACGAAGGTCGCGCCCTCCCCACTGATCCCGTAGGGAGCGGTGGCACGCGGGGGCACTCCTCTGAGAATCCGTGAGGACACGGTACTCGGAGATCACAAGTTTGCAAGTCACACTTGTCCCCTCTCCTCACTTTGAACTAAAACGCGAGTGAACTCAGCTCCCCCGGTCACTGCCCGACTGCTGGGGCGCATCTTCCCGTTCTTGGGAGCCAAGCCGGACGACGGAGTTAAGAGTGATCTCTTCCTCTTCGGCCCGCGGGTGCCCAGAGGCAGCACCAGGCACTGCCAACCGCGGCCGCACCCGCGCCTAGGTGGGAGGTGGCTCCAAGGTGACGCGCGGCCGCCTCCGCCCCCTGGAGGCGGGACTGGCGAGCGGGGGCCGAGGAAGTCGCAGGGCCCCGAGGTGCCCTCGCCCCCGCCGCTCCCGCCTGCTCCTTGCGCCCGCCAGCGGCGGCCATCGAGGGTCCCGGCAGGTAAGGGGCGCATCTCGACCCCGCGGCAGCCCCCGGGACGCAGCCTCGGACAGGTGAGGGGCGGCGCCGGGCGCACCTGGCAGAGCGCGCGGGGGGGGGGGGGGGGGGGGGGGGGGGGGGGGGGGGGAGGGGGCGGGGGGAGGGTCGCGGGGGTCGCCGCCTGCTCTCTCCTGGGCGGCGTCTGCTCCCCACCGAGGTAAGAGGGCTTGGGGACCCGTGAGGGCTCAGGATCGGAATTCCGTTGAAGCTCCTTCCCCAGATCCGAAAGGCGTGCCAAGGACCGGAGGCAGAAATCCGCGGTGGGTAGTCCTGGGGAGCGCACGAAGGGCGGGCAGCCTGCCCCAGGAATTCTTGGCTTTTTCACAGACACACCTCTGGTCCCCTCCGGGCTCAGTGGAGTTAGTCACCGCCCCGGCCCAGACTCTTTCTGCGCTGGTCAGCCCCTCATTTGGGTAGGATTTGATGCGCTCCGTTCGTGGCGACCTGGAGGTCAACTTCGGTTCCTAGCGCAGCTGCACAGGGAAGCGGAAAGCTTTAGGATACTCGTTTAGGTTACAGAGTGTCTCTTGCACGTTTTTTTTTATAAAAAAAGTACGGTGATGGTGGCGGTGAACTTGAGAGGCGATTGTTTCCGTAGTTAGTTCCTCTGCGCTCTGTCCATTTGTTAAGCAAATTGGGGCGCTGATGGCTTTTAGAGACGGTTGGGTTTCCTTAGACGGGTTAAAACTTCTTAACGAACTTATGTGCCTTAAGGTGCTAGGGTTTCGGCGGCACGTACGTACTTACCTAAGTGTGGGTTCAAAGTTACACCGGCAAGGGCCACTTACAGCGACCAAACACCTTCCAGGTGACCCCGAGAACTTTACAAAACCTGAGTCCCCACAAACTGAATGGCAGACAGGTCTATGGAGTATGGTTTACATTAACGTTCATTTTTTTATCTAGGTCAGCAGCGTTTCAGTTCAGTAAGTATGTGTCGTTTGCCTGCTAAAGGCCAACCTGTGCGGGAGCCAGGTTAGTGCACTGTTGGGTAGCACAGGTGGTGACACAAAGGGGCATTTGAGGGCCCTCATTCCTCACAGGTAGGTGTTTAGAAAGCCTCCTGGCACAGGGACGCCTCTTTAATCTCTGCTAATAAGCATTTAAATGCAGCGAGAATGCAAAGCTCTCAAGACTATCATTAGCCTGGTCTGCCGTCTAAAGGGGCAGGGGCTATCAAAACTATTCCTTAAAATAAGATTGTTAAGGATCCATTGTGTGCCATCCACCATGCTGGGCACTTTATCTTGGTGCATAAAATACACACCACGGGTATCCTTCCCCCAGTACAGGCAGGGAGGAAGTGGGGAATTCGTTCAAGGTTGTAAGTGCACCTGAGAGCTGAAGGTAACTCTTTCTGAGTGCAAAACCCATGTGTTTTCACTATTCCATGGTGCTGGGAGGCATACGGTGTAAATCTGGCAGATTTAATGGAAAGTAATTCAACTTTATATTCATAAAACAATCCACGCCCAGGGACTTAAGGTCACGTCATGTATGAGTGCTGCTTTCATTCTCTCTGTGTGGTTGAACCATGATCAGTCTGGGACGAGAGGGTGAATAGCTTTTTTTTTTTTTTTCTTTTAATACAAAATTTATTATGTGTCTTCCTTACATTTTTAAAATTATTTTTAAAATATAATTTATTGTCAAATTGGCTTACACAAAACACCCAGCGCTCATCCCAACAAGTGCCCACCTCGAAGTCCATCGCCCATTTTCCCTTCTCCCCCACCCCCCATAAACCCTCAGTTTGCTCTCTGTGTTTAAGAGTCTCTTATGATTTGCCTCCCTCCCTCTCTGGTTGTAACTATTTTTCCCCCTTTCCCTTCCCCCATGGTCTCCTGTTAAGTTTCTCAAGATCCACATATGAGTGAAAACATGATACCTGTCTTTCTCTGCCTGACTTATTTCACTTAGTGTAATACCTTTCAGTTCCATCCACGTTGCACCACAAGCCATGCTTTTATTCTTTCTCATTGCCAAATAGTATCTTCCTTAACATATTTTTAAGGAGCCAACATATCCAAGTGGGACAAATTAGTAAAACTTTGTAGGTGTTCCTTGTGTATTACACATTGGACTAACAGCTAATTTTCATATTATTCATATCTCTTAACATTATTGCAGCTGATTTCATATCTTCCAGATGAATAGAAGCCATTGTTGTCACCTAAAAGGACTTTGTGTGTATAAATCTATAATTATACCTGAGTATACACAACATTTATTTTAAAAGATATATCCATTTTTCCTAAAATCTCTAGAAGTGTAGAGTACTGCAGTGTGTTTCTTTGGGAAGGGAATCCTAAGAGCCCTAGTTTAGCCTTTGAGTAAGAATGACCCATAACAACTGATAATCTCTTTAAGTCCCTGTAAACCACAAAAGTGATTTTTAAACTACAATTATTATACTGTAGAGAATGAGGATGACAATAGTCCTTTGAATTAAAAACATTTTTTTAGTGTTTATTTACTTTTGAGAGAGAGCTAGCAAGGGAGGGTCAGAGAGAGAGGGAGTCACAGAATCCGAAGCAGGCTCCAGGCTTCGTGCTGTCAGCACAGAGCCCAGTGCGGGGCTCGAACTCATGAACTTGGAGATCATGACCTGAGCTGAAGTCACTTAACTGACTGAGCCACCCAGGAGCCCCTGGTTTAAATAAATCTTTTTTGTAAATGTTTATTTCCTTTTGAGAGAGAGAGAGTTTTAATTTTTTTGTATGCTTATGGATTTTAAGTAATATTTCAAAACTTGCTTTCTTAACCTTTCTTATGATTGTAAGTAATTACACACAGAAATTGAGGGGTTTCATATTTAAATTATCTTAAGGTGTTGAAAATAAGGAAGTGGTGTTTTGTTGTTGTTCTTGTGTGTGTGTGTGTGTGTGTATTTAATTTTTTTTTTTTTTTAATTTCTAGGAGAGAGAGAGAGAGACAGCATGAGCAGGGGAGGGTCAGAGAGAGAGGGAGTCACAGACTCTGAAACAGGCTCCAGGCTCTGAGCTGGCAGTCAGCGCAGAGCCCGACGCGGGGCTCAAACCCACGAACCGCGAGATCATGACCTAAGCGAAAGTCGGACTCTTAACCGACTAAACCACCCAGGCGTCCCTGTGTGTGTGTGTTTAAGAGAGATTTTTGCATGTTTTGAGAGAATCAGGTAGGATATTCCACCTGGGTTGTGCCTGGCACAGTTTTTTTTTTTTTCTCTATCTTCATTTGACAGTGAAACTAATATGCTGACAACACACCTTGAACTCCTCTTCAGGACTATTTGAAATCCTGCCTAGAATGTGTTTGTAAAAGTGTTCTTGGCTTGGTTACGATCCTCTAATGAAGGGGCAGAGAGTGATGCATTAGAGAAATTTCTAGAAAAGCTGAAGAGCCCAGGAGCAGAGTAGGCATGAGACGTGAAATGGCCAGATCTCGATTTTGTTCGACTGGGCGATCCTTTTTAAGAAATATAATGCAAAATCCCTTAGGAACATGAATGCTTTCTTAGAATGGAAAAAGAAATGATCACCATTTGCTGGAGGTTTCTTTCTGCTGAGATCTTTTTGGGCAGTTTACCAGAAATACTTACATAAAAGTGTTTCCTGATTGCAACCCTCTCTCCCTGAGAACACTTAGCATCTCCTGGCAGCATGGAGCTCTCTCATAGGGGCCAGGGAGAGGCAGGAAGCCAAACTTCACCACCTTCATGGAGTAAGAGACCACGTTGTGGTGGGAGGAAGGCAAAGGACTCATGGCTGGCTGAGCAGGGTTGAGGCCAGTCGGTGGCTGGGGCGGGAGGGACACTGGGCTTATCGGGGACTCAGGGCATTTCATATCTAGTGACCAGTTATGGTTTTTTTTTCCAGTGTTTTATTTGTTTTTGAGAGAGGGAGAGAGAGAGAGAGCATGATCAGGGGAGGGTCAGAGAGAGAGGGAGACACACAGAATCCGAAGCAGGCTCCAGGCTCTGAGCTGTCAGCACAGAGCCCAATGCGGGGCCCGAACCCATGAACTGTGAGATCATGACCTGAGCCGAAGTCGGACGCTTAACTGACTGAGCCACCCAGGCGCCCCGTCTAGTGACCAGTTCCGAGAGGAAGGACCAGAGCTGGACTCTAGGATCTGTCAGCTGGCATGGCTCTCCCAGCCTGCTCTCCACCAGACCCCATTCACTGAGGCTCTTCTCTGTTCCAGGCACTGACTCTGGAAAGGTCCTATTTGCCACGGAGCTCCTGGTGTTGTGGAGCTGATTGCCTCCTGACAGCACAGTGTCATAGGTGCCAGCCCTGAGCCTGGAGGGCTCCTGATTGCTTGAACTGAGGTTGGAATCGTTGGTGGAGTTACCAAGCTGGAAGAGTCCAGGGCAGAAGGCTGTAGAAGGCGCGGAGGTTTGGCCCCACACTCTCTCCTCCGTGGCTGCAGTGAGGCCCCTTAGCTAGTACTTCTCAACATGTCCTTCCTGACCCGCTGAGCCCACCCAGCTGGGATTCACTTCTTAGAAATACGCGTCCCCAGGCGCCATCCCGGGTCCCCCTGAGTCAGGGGCTCTGTGTCTGGAGCATAGCAATCTGCCCTCCTGACGATTCTGCTGTATTCCAAAGTTTGAGAACCAACCACCGCTCTTAGGATTTAAGATCACTGGTAGGGCGTAGATGGAAAGGGGAGCATATATGCTCATCTATTATGCTTGTCACAGAAGAATCATTTATATTATCATCGCTGACACTTATTGAGCACTCAGATCTTACCCAGGCCTTGTGCTAAGAAATATGAACTCTTTTAATCATGAATGCAATCCCACAAAGTGGGCGTGGTGTCACTTCCATTTAATTTGAGAGAACTGAGGCCCAGAGAGACAGGGCTGATGTCCCCGGGTGCATAGCTGGAAGGCAGTTCCGCTGAGATTCCAGCACCTTCCCTCTCTTCCTGCCTGGGAGAGTTTGCATGGGGGTCCTTGCTGTGGGTGGGCACTGTAGGGGAGGCTAGAAGGCAGACCCGACCCTACATAGAGTGCAGCCCTATTTAACAACCATGATAATTTGCTGACCACTTGAGGTCACCAGGCTTTTCTTTAGGGACACATGGCCAGATGACAGAGGAAGAATGTTGTCATCCCCTCCTAGGGAGAATTTCTAAAATTTCCTAAGCAAATGGACCCGATTGCACATATGCGATTGAGTAACATGGAAGTTGCCTCTCTCCCTGGCATGGTTATGGGCTCATACGGATTCCCCTGTGGGTGATTGTGGAAGGTGGCCTTGTTTTGGAAGGTAGATTTCATCTGTTAGCATGGAGGCCTTTCTTCTAAAGGCCAGCTCCCTGCCCAGGACACAGAGGGCTTGAAGATGATGGTGTGTTTGGCCATTATGTCCTGGAAGGTATGCAGAAGACCTGTGCTTTGTATGATCACAGTTGTTTGTTTGTTTGTTTGTTTGTTTTCTCCTGAAAACAATTGTTCATCACAATTTTGTACATTTTTTAAAAAAGTTTATTTATTTGATTTTAGAGAGAGAGAGGGAGAGAGAGAAAGAGAGAGCATGAGCAGGGAAGAGGCAGCCACAGACCCTGATGCAGGCCTCGAACCCATCAACCCTGAGATCGTGACCTGAGCCGAAATCAAGAGTGGGATGCTTAACTCACTGACCTGCCCAGGGACACCTGCAGTTTTGTGCATTTTATCACGGAATACCTCCATCATTTCAGGAAGCATGAAAAAAAAATATACAGCCATAGATGTGAGCCCATGTGCGAATGTATCAAATGATGGTTCGCCTTTGGGTGTGGACCTCAGGTTAGTGAAGGTTCATTTCCCCTCTGGAGACAAATATTTAGACCAACATTAAATTGAGTATATGACAGGTAGCAGAACATAATTCTGAGAGTACTGGCTATCTCAGCCACGCGTTCATTCATTCACAGAGTCATTTGTTCCCTGCCCAGTTGTGCCAAGAGTTGGTATCAGGCACCGGAAGGAAATACAGTGGTAGCCAGGCAGGTGTGATCCCCGCAGATGGGTAGGGAACAATTTGCTCTGCAGTAGCCTGGCTGAATGGAGTCAGCTGCCCTAATTCCGGCCATGAGTCAGCGGGAGGAGTTAGGTTATATTAGTCCAGGAGAGAGGAGGCAGGGCTTGGCTGAAGGCAATGGGGAAGCAGAGGTGTGTGAAGGCTGGAGAGGTGTCTGGGAGGTGGCGGAGGTGACCGAGTGGATGTGGGTGATGGGAGAGAGGGGAGGCTGAGGTTTGTGCCTAGTTTTCTGCCAGCATTGCAAGTCAGGACTAGGTTGTTTTCAAAGAATAATAATGAGTTTCGTGGACACTGTGAGTTTACAACATCTGGATGATTCCAAGGTAGAGGTTTGAATGCATTGAATATGCAGCTGATAGAACAACTGAATAATTCAACGGGCTGAGTAATATCAACAGCTGAATAATGCTGTCTCTCCCAAGGAGAGGGTGTGAGCGAGAAGCAGGTCACAAGGGAAATGTGGACATTTCTCCCGGCATACGCAGGACAGGAACAAATTCCAATTCCTTTGATGTGAAAGGTGAAAAAGGTTTACTTCCGCTCATTCTTTAGAGGGTGGAGATGAATTCCCTGCTCACTTTGGCCTTTCACATGTTTGACAGCCCGAGATCTGGCCCGTGGGAGGAGGGCTGTAATGTGGAACAGCAAACAAGAGCAGGCGAGAGCAAGAGAGTGACAAGGGGCTTGCTGAAAGCTTGTTTTCAGACTCTGTTGCCATATGATTGTTATAAACCAAAAAGCTCCCCATCTATCCCCTTAATCAGTTATTTTCTCTTGTTAAAAGCACTCCTGCATCACATGGATATATCATGTTCATTACAAATTAACTAACTGTATCATTTTGGAGGGCGTACAGATTGGCCAATACTGTTTTGTAGATGCCGCTGATACCAATATTACAAGGTTAATTTTCATGCTGAATATTAGGTGGAATTAGGTGGTCAGAGGGGAGCTGAGGTCTTATTTAAAATGTGTGTTACGGTGTGGTTGAAATAAACACATATATCTTCTTTTATCCAAAGGTTATTAACTGAGCATGTATTATGGGTAGTATGTGCTAAAGGCTATGCTGCGAATCAGACAGATAGCTCCCTGTCCCCTGAGAGCTCACAGCCAAGATGCAAAGTCGGATAGCTTAGCAAACGACTAAAGCAAAGTGTGCTATTTGCACAAGGTACTAGGAGAGAGCCAGGTCCTGGGGGACGGGCTCAGAGACAGGGCTGCCTACATTTAGCAGGAATGATCAGCTGGTGTCAGCCCACAGCAGGCAGAGATCCCTCTCTGGGCCAGGGCCCCAGCCTGGAGCCAAGTTCAGAAAGAACGGAGAGGTTATTTTCTGAAGTTGCTGGATGGATGCTCTTGAAGAACCTCAAGTCTGCAAGTAACTTTGTCCATTCAGAGTCAGAAATCTTCATAGGAGGTGGTGACCTGATCAGGAAAACTAGAAAAACAAAGTATTGAACTTATCTGTGTGACTGTCCCCATGTTCAGATCCAAGATGCCAGCAGGGTGACACTACAGAAATAAAACAATGACAACAAAAAAAACCCAAACCAAACAAAAATAATGATTGTAATGATAACGTAGTAGTTGGGTCTTTTTGGTGGTGGTGGGGAGGGGACTATTGTAGGCATTAGGAAAGATGTTGGGGTTTAGCCTGAGAACTTAGTCTATCAGGAAAGGTCTCTGGGGGCGTCTGGGCGGCTCAGTCAGGTAAGTGTCCGACTTTGGCTCAGGTCATGATCTCAAGATTCGTGAGTTCGAGCCCCGCATTGGGCTCTCTGCTGTCAGCACAGAGCCTGCTTTAGAAGCCTCTGTGTCCCTCTCTTTCTGCCCCTCTTCCTCTCTTTCTTACCCCCCTATCAAAAATAAACATTAAAAAAAAAAAGGACTCCATATTATCGGAACCACTGTAACTGACATCATTGCTGTCAGTCTTGCCTAATGTAAAACAGTACATAATTATTATATATATAGGTTCCTAGGTTTCAGGTCTGGAAATGGCTTCTGGGATCTTCTACTCACCTTCTGTTGCTCCCTCGAGAACGAGCCGGAGCCTGGAGGTGCCGCAGGTTTGCTTGACTTCCCATGGTCAGTCTGTCCGGTAAACCTGTCTGTCATCGTTTGTGCCTTCCTGACACACTTCCCTTGAACAAGGATTCTCCGTCTGCTGCAGGAACAGGCTCCGTCATGAACTGTCTCCATTTCTTTTCGAAGCATTTGTGCTGCACTTGGTCTGTGTTTCCTCTTTGGTATGGGGCACTTTCTTGCAACATAGTTTAGCATTTGGGATTATGGTAGGAATCTTTGGAGGAAGTCGCTTTCAGCACTTCAGGCCTGTATACACAGGCAGAATTTCCCTGGTATTTCTTTCATTCTCTTAGATCTGCTTGAGCTGGCACAGAAACATTTAGCTTTTTTTTTTTTTTTTTAATTTATTTATTTTGAGAGACACAGAGACAGGGTGAATGGGGGGAGGGGCAGAAGGAGAGAAGGAGAGAGTCCCGTACTGTCAGCACAGAGCCCGACGACAGGCTCGAACTCTCAAACTGTGAGATCATGACCTGAGCCGCAACCAAGAGTTGGATGCTTAACTGACTGAGACACCCAGGCGCCCCAGAAACATTTAGCTTTAGGAAGGAAGGAGAAAGAAGGTTCTCAGGAAGTTTCCTCTGTTAATATTTGAACCAGAAGACATGTCAAAACTGGGAAGGTACATGATGGATTGTTTCTAAACATCATGAACTAGTTATGTGATTAAAAAAAGAAAAGTTTGAACACATAGGTGTGGACCTGGTCATTAATAACAGCTTGGTATATGGTCGTTTTATCAACTACTTCCTTTCTAACATCCAGCTTTGTGTTAATTTCTGCCTTTATCACTGTGAGCTCAAGATTGTAAATCAATGCGTGGGGCACTGGGGTGGCTCAGTCAGTTAGGCGTCTGACTCCTGGGTTTGGCTCAGGTCACGATCTCACAGTTTGGTGGGTTCAAGCCCTTGTGTGGGGCTCTGTGCTGGCAGTGTGGAGCCTGCTTGGGATTCTCTCTCTCCTCTCTCTGCCACTGTCCCATTCTCTCTGTCTCTGTCAGAATAAGTACATTTAAGAAAAAAAGATAGTAAATCAATAATCAATGGCTCAGTATGTGCCTATTCGCTGATGATGTCTTTTCTTTTAGTGGAAGTTTTTCATTTTCTCTGGTTTATAGAAGATACTGACAAGGCTGATGTATATTTCATTTCATGTGTCAGCTACCTGACATGCTGAGCTACTGGGTGACAGCATCATCTTATTCTCAGGAACCCTGCTGGATAGGAACCATCCCCATTTTATAGATGAGAGCACTGAGACTCAGAGGATAATTTGGACAAGGTCACCTCGTTGGTTGGATTTTTATTTTTTTTCACCCTACTATTCCAACCCAAGCCAGGGCTACTGTATCCATTGCACTCTGACTTATCTTCTCGTGATGTTGTGGTACCCCAAAACTAGAGAGTCTCTAAGACCCCTGACAAATACGATTCTAGGTACTTCTGTGGGTTTGGAAGCAGCTGCTTTGTGCATGCCCAGGCTGGAGGCAGAGTTACAGTACTTCACCACAGAGGCTGCCTTAAAAGCCACATCGATAAAGCTTTGGAATCCTGCTAAACTCTGTCCTGGAGATGGATTTGGCAGGATCTTGATAAATAAGCCACTTTAGAGCAATTTGCTGCCAGGAGATTGTGACTACACAGAGCTAGACGCTGTGGAAAGGTCTCTCTCTTTTATTTGACCCAAGTGGTGCCTTAAACACACAATTGTTAGGATAGATTTGTATAGCAAAGCAAGCAGTTACTAATGTGTAAACCCCATGGTTAATTTCACTTGAAAACAAACCTCTGAGAACAACTTCACTGTGTTTCATGTTTTCGAATTGATGTCAGCTTTTAAATATATACAGATGTTGACATTTTAAAACCCAGATAAAATTCTTGTGGTGCTGTTGATTGGATCGGGGTGCTTTTTTTGCTAGTCATTCCTTCATAAGCATTAGGCCCAAATAAGATCTTTCAGGGATCCACAGTGCACAGATGGAGTTGGTATTCTGCTTGTTATGGGCTTGAAGAAGCTCGAGATACTCTTGCTGAATGTTCTGCCTTTCCCCAGAGGGACTTCTGAGCTACCTCTTAGGAATCTTCCTTTAATCAAGATAGTCTCTGTTCTCTTAGAACACAGAAGGAAGTTAAAAATAACATATTTCAGGCTCTGTTCATTACACTTCCTCTAGGAATGTAGTTCATCTTTCTGCTGAAGCTGCAGGGCATAAGCAGAGTGACCCAGCACCTGTCCCTTTCTGTCCCATCCTCCCTGAATAAGTACAGGTTCCTAAAGCCTCATGTACCTTTGAGTAAAGCACTCATCAGTGTTGTCTGTATTCATTCCAATTAGAAGTCAGTCATTTCATGACATGCAATGCATGATGAGCTGGGTTTGTTGTTATTGTTACTAAACTTTTTTTTTTAATGTTTATTTATTTTTGAAAGAGAGAGAGCATGAGCAGGGAAGGGACAGAGGGAGAGGGAGACATGGATTCCGAAGCAAGCTCCAGGTTCTGAGCTGTCAGCGCAAAGCCCAATGCAGAGCTTGAACCCACGAACTGTGAGATAATCACCTGAGCCGAAGTCAGACACCTAACTGACTGAGGCACCCAGGTGCCCCATAAACTATTTTTTAATGTAAATTTTGCAGAGTAATGCTGGATATCTTTGTTGGTATGATTTTGGTAGTTTCTCTGGTTTGTAGTAACATCCTGAATCTGGTCAGATTGAAGACCAGCTCCTGGTTATGAAATTTTCTGTTGTTTTTGCTCATGGGTTGGAGTTAACTATCTTAATGCTTATAAATCATTGGTTACATCGTTGCTTTTAAAGTTATTTGATAAGACATGTATGAAATACTATAGAGTAAAACTGCTTTTATATCCATATGTATATTCACACTATGTGCTGGTATATGAGTAGTTATTTTCTGGACATCAGCATTAGAAACTTACTAGATGCTCCTTTATGGAAATGGTTTAGTCCAGTCTGGGCTGGGTCACTTTTCATTGTGTGCCTCTCTGAACAATTACAGTTTCCTAAAGGTATACTTTGAGAAAGATCTTGCCAGGGTTAATTAGATGGTGAAATTGCAGGCCTTTTTCTGTTGTCCTTACAATGTCACTTAAAAAAACTCATCCTTGGACACGAGAATATTAAAAATACTTTTAATTGGTTTAATTAGTTAAAGCTTTTAAAAACTCTTGGTATTTAGATTCAGATTTTATGAGCCAAACATTTTCTTCATTTGGGATCAGAACTAGTGCTATAGTGCATGCTACTTGAAATGATACCAGAGAGAAGGGGCACCTGGGTGGCTCAGTGGGTTAGGTATCTGACTTCAGCTCAGGTCATGATCTCATGGTTCATGGGTTCAAGCCCTACGTCGGGCTCTGTGCTGACAGCTCAGAGCCTGGAACCTGCTTCAGATTCTGTGTCTCCCTGTCTCTCTGCTTCCACTCACACTCTGTCTCTCTCTTTCTCTCAAAAATAATTAAACTTTAAAAAAATTTTAAAAAAAGAAATAATAACAGAGAGGAAAGTGTCTATGTTCTTCTGCCCACTCAGTAAGCCTTCGCAGAGGCCATTGCGGGTGAGGTAGACACAGGGTTGGGACCACTCAAGAAACTTCCACCCCACCATAGCAATGATGGAGGCCCACACGGTGGCTCCCTTGACTCACCGTGACTCAGTTACTGGGAAGAGCCCCTGATTTTAGATTCAGACAAACCCAAGACTCAAATATCAGCTCTGCCATTGTTAGCACGCCAGTGTTTCCAGAGCTGTGGTTTCTTATTTGTAAAATGGAGTCGCGCTTATGTACGTGGGAGTGATGTGAACACGAGGAATGGAGTGCCTTGTATATAACGGATCGTTTGTAAAATCCTATTATTCAAGGAAAAGCAGGAGTCTGGATATTTGGCCATAAGTAAACCTGCAGACATTGGATGCATGAGTGCCTACAGTGTCATGGCAGCTTTTCCCCAGAGATCAGACCCCTCCGCACTGTTGATGTTTCCTTCTATGTTGCCTTCTATCCAGAAGAATGAGAAAAGGTAGGACCGACAGCATGGATAGGAGCTGCTACTGAACTGCCATATTTCAAAAATTACCTGGAGACACATTTTAGGGAGCAATAAAGATGACCTCAGCCCGGTCCATTTTACACAACCTGAGGCTATTATTTTTTAAATTTTTTTATTATAGTGTATTGCCACGTTGGTTTCCATATAAGAGACTATTATTTTTAGAGTTGAGACACTATCCTCTCCTTTTTGTTTTTTCCTAAACTTTAGAGTTTTACCTTCACTTTTAAGGGTTTTTTTTTTCCCTTTTGCACTTTAAAGTAAGCCTTGACCTGAAAAAGCCGGTCGTGGACATGCACGCATTGATTGTCTGCTGGAGGTGGCATTTTCTTGATGATTATAGTATCATCTGATGAAAGCCCCGCCGCTCCTTGGGGGAAACCAGACCATGTTTCCTAAATATATATGGACGAATTAATACCTCAGAAGGCTGACTTTGGAAGGTGGCACCTGATCAATGGCTTCGTCGGGTTCACAGCCTACATTTCTGACTGCTAACAAAGAGAAGGGGAAAAAAAAGTATTGATTAGCTGGGATTTCGTGTTTTGATGGAGCCATAGAGAAAACAAAAGCAGTTCTTAATTTCGAAAAGCATAGCTCTGTGGAGAGTCAAGATAGATCTTCCTGAAAAGATGATTAGCAGCACCCTCTTGGGAGCAGAGAGGGTTTTAAGGGTGGGGGGGTGAGTTCTGTTTGGACTGAGAAGTGGAGGGAAACTGTGGCTTGGGTCTGAAAGGCTGGGAGTAAGTGACCCTCAAAGTCAGGCAGAGGTCACTGGGGAGAGAAAACACTGGCACTGTTTAGGTCTGGTCCTCTCCCACTGCCTGGCCTCCTGGAATGTTGCCAGTAGGCTCTTTGCAATGCTGCCTCTTTTAGGAACGACATCTCTGAAGCAGGAAGCCGGGGGATAGAGACTGAAGGAGAGACAAGGTGGCATAAAGAATGAGAACATAAAGTTGGGCTGCTAGACCTGCGTGTGGCTCTGCTACATATGAACTGTGATGTTGGGCAAGTAACTTAAGCTTCCTGTGCCTCAGTTTGCCCATCCGTGAAGTGAGGCTTCTAATAGTATCTATGTTATAGGGTAATGAGGACTCAGTGACAACACACCCGAAGTTTGGTAGGTGATGCCACCCCCTTGTTGTTTTGGCAAACATTGATGGTGGGTGGCTTGTGTTAGCTCTGAAGAACTGTAACGTCTCATGTCTGCTGACCCAGATTTAAAAACTCACTTGTATTATTTTAGCTCCATGGGGAGGTTTGTTTTGGATGTTTCTGATCACTCCGAGCCTTTTTCTAGCTGATAGTCTTTGAAATAGTTGCAAAGTGCATGCCACGAGAAACTCCAGACGATTGGGCAAGTCCACTGGGGACCCATCCATTGAAGCTGTCCTAAGATAGTGCCCACTTCATCGAGCTGGCACTGGCATTGATGGGATCCAAGAAGCTGGGAAAAAATCGATGTATCCTTTTTAAAAGATAGATGGTTTTAATATTCATAATAGTGTGCTTTACCTTTTCATTTGAGAGATGCGGCTGTAATGGAATGCTATATAAATACTAATGCGTGCTGACTACTTTCTGATAGTGGGTAGCTCCTTTGGGTAGTGAGATAAAAAGTTCAGTGATCTGGGCAAATGTCACTTTAATGCATCATAACAGGTTGAGAAATATATTCTTCAAATAAACTGTACACCATGTGAGTGTAGGAAATACCCTTTAATCTGTATTTAAAGAAAAACAACATTTTTTCAAAAAAGTTTTTAATGTTTATTTATTTTTGAGGAAAAGAGACAATGTGAGCAGAGGAGGGGCAAAGAGTGAGGGAGACAGAGAATCTAAAGCAGGTTCTAGGCTCTGAGCTGTCAGCACAGAGCCTGATATGGGGCTCAAACTCATGTGCTGTGAGATCATGACCTGAGCTGAAGTCGGATGCTTAACTGACTGAGCCACCCAGATGCCCCTCTTTTTTTTCTTTAATATTTATTTATTTATTTATTTATTTATTTATTTATTATTTATTTTTGAGAGAGAGAGAGACAGACAGACAGAGCACGAGTGGGGGAGGGACAGAGAGAGAGGGGGAGACACAGAATGCGAAATAGGCTCCAGGCTCTGAGCTGTCAGCACAGAGCCTGACATGGGACCAGAACCCACCAACTCTGAGATCATGACCTGAGCCAAAATCGGATGCTTAACCAACTGAGCCATCCAGGTGCTCCCCATCCCCCCACCCAAAAAAAAAAAAACCCTTTCTTAACACACAGGCTTGGTTGCATGTGTATATGCGATTCTTTTTATTTCATCACTTTTCCACATTTGCTTCAGACATTTGAATTAGTTTGGAGGTGATGGAATGCATGTAGATCAGTTGCTTGGGCACGTGTCTTGAAGGCTCCCCTGCTGCCTTTTCTTCTGCTGGGGACTTGAACTGTCTCAGCACTGAAAATGATCTCAGCTTACTGAGTTCCAGATGTTCGTGGGAGGAGGGAACGGTAGCTGGCCTTGTAAGACCTGCAATCATGCCCAGTTTGAAGGCCTTAAAGCCCTTGGTGGATAGGTTCAGAGATCAGTTATGTGGGCTTCTTTCTTTGCTAGAGTTCAGGGGCCTCACTGTCAACTTGCCGATCGCGATTTCGTAAAAGCTGTAAGAGTAGATCGTTCCATTATGAAATGATTGGGGAAATCCAGATGAAAGGTGCAGGCAGTTAAAATGTGCTCCATCCTCAGCAGGTTACATCTGAGCCTCTAATGAGGCTGTGTTAGGACTGGCCTCCATTCCTGATTTAATGGTCTGCACCCAGTGCGTGAAGCTCCCCCCACACCTTATCACAGAGCAATAAATAAATTCCGCCAACATTATTTAATCATGAGACATTTATGAAAAGCTTAATACTTGTGGAACTTTTTAGGTTGATGGAATACACTGATATCTGTGGTGCAGGCTTGGAGTTCTGGTAGATCTCGAGTCACGATTGTAGTAGAAGGAATTGCCTTCTGAATGCATTCATTCATTCCCATCCCCTCAAAACTTAACTGCTGTGTGCCAGGTACTGTTCAAGGGCTGAAGATGCAGGGATGAACTAGGCAAACACAGTCTCGTCTCCTCAGAAGAATTTAATTATTGTGGGGAGTGGGAGATGATGGGGGAAGTCCAAAGAAACCAACTAATCATGTAAGTTTGATCACGAAGGCCATGAAGAATGTCAGGTGTGACAAGAAATTATGGCGCAGAAGTGCAACTTCAACCTCGAGAGTCAAGGTCAAGTTAAAGTTGAGGATTAGGAAGGATTAGGGTGAAGGTAAGGCTCCCTGAAGACGTGCTGCTTGAGCTAGACCTGAAAGAGCTAAGTGTTTGATCTGTACGGAGAACAGATTAGATCACTCACAGGTCTGAACCAACGAAACAAAATGCCTAGACTTTCACTCCAAATGTTTGCTGTACCCATTTCCCCCCTTGTACAGAAAGGGGCTGCTACTTTCTCCTTCGTTGGACTTTTTCTGTCATTTATGAATCTTTGAATTGTATTGGGTATTTATAGAAAATGAATCAAGGCAGCTAGAGCGGCTTCATGAAGGTACGAGTGTCTGACTCAAAACTCTTGACTCTCCATCAGTGGAAACTCGTTCAGCAGTGTAGACCCTGCGAAGGGGGCCTCAGTTGGTTCTCTGTTGATTAACTCTAAGTACAGAGGAGTGTAATTTGGCTCCTTCAGAACAGAAAATACTGGTAGTACAGAATTAAAACTTTGTAGGAAGGCAAAAATTTACAAAATATTAGCGCAGACCCAGATGCCATTCAAACACTTGTGTAGATAGATGTTTATACAGGCTGTTTTCCCTCTGGATGTTTCCATTCTGTATTAGACAGTGATTTGCAAATAAATAAGAATTCTAACAGTCTAATAACAGAACAGATTAACTCAATGTCTGTCAAAAGTCCCTGATGCATCTGCACCAGGTAAATGAAGTGACTGCATTCATTTTGAAGAATTTACTTCTAGAACATTCTAAAGCTGTATGCCTGGATTTTACTATCTTGCCTTTTGGAGCAGAACTCATTAGCTATTGTCATGTTTTGTGTTGCCAAGGCCTCTTGAGTTGATCATTCTAAGGAAAGTCTTAGAGTACTCTTGGTTCTTAGGTAGGATCTATGTTTTTGATCTTAGTGACTAGAGAGATGGCCGTTTGCTGGCATAGAGCCACTGCTCCCTTTTCTGAAGCTGGGGGCCAGATATTCACGCTGATGACATTATGTTTCCCGCTGAACCTCAGAATCATTTGCAATAATTGTTTATTAGTCCACTTCCATCAGTTGATCTGAGCTGGCCATCAGAAACATGGTTGTCATCTAAGATGATTTTGTATTAACTTTTTCTTACTTTTGGAGGAAAGCACACACACACATACATGGTGTGCATATTGGTGCACACATCACTTTTCATATGTATTAAGTATACAAATGCCAATACTAAAGGGAATAAAATTTTTTAAATTAGGAATAAAGCAAATATTTTCTGCCTTGAAAAAACTCCCCATTGGAAGTTTTTCCATGTTTTCATCCAGTCTAGTTCGTACTATCATTTTACAGTGCTGTAAATATAGTTTAGGTACAATGTTGTAGTTTGTGTGTCATTTGTGTAAAATTATTTCATAAATCATTTTCCAGGAGGCTACATTGCATTAGAGAATTAAATTAAAAAACTTTTTAAAAAATGTTTGTTCATATTTGAAAGAGAGACACACAGAATGTGAGTGGGAGAGGGACAGAGAGAGAGAGGGAGACACAGAATCCGAAGCAGGCTGCAGGCTCTGAACTGTCAGCACAGAGCCCAATGCAGGGCTCAAACCCACAGGTGTGAGATCAGACCTGTGCTGATGTCGGATGCTCAACCGACTGAGCCATCCAGGTGCCTCGAGAAAATTAAATTTTAATGGCTGCATTAATGAAGATTAGTGGTTCATTCTGTCCATGATGTATGTGTGTCTCAATAAATACATCTCTTGAAAAGTATGCGTTCTATGCTAAATTTTCTAGGCTCGTAGTATGTTTATCTTGTGCAACTGGGCAAAAACTGTCTATTCTTCACCTATAACCATGGAGTAAGTTAAAATTTCACATGTATTGGGAGGTAGTATAGAAGCCTGCGAATCATATGTTTCGGCATAGATTTTCTTTAAAAATTTTTTTCAAATGTTTATGTTTTATTCTTTTTTTAAAATTTTAAGCATTTGTAAGTGTTTATTTTAGTGAGAGACAGAGACAGAACATGAGAGGGGGAGGGGCAGAGAGAGAGGGAGACACAGAATCTGAAGCAGGCTCCAGACTCCGAGCTGTCAGCACAGAGCCCCACTTGGGGCTTTAACCCATGAACTGTGAGATCATGACCTGAGCTGAAGTTGGATGCCCAACTGACTGAGCCACCCAGGTGCCCCTCAAATGTTTGTTTACTTATTTTTTTAAGAGAGAGAGCGTGAGCAGGGGAGAGGCAGAAAAAGAGAGGGACAGAGGATCTGGAGTGGGCTCTGAGTTGTTAGCACAGAGCCTGATGCGAGGCTCCCAACTCATGAACCATGAGATCATGACCTGAGCTGAAGTCAGATGCTCAACTGACTAAGCCACCTGGGCACTCCAGCCTGGATTTCGTTAATATACTTGAAGTCTAAAAATACATTAAGGCAAATCACTGGGCTCTTCAAAGAACTAACTCCATGGAATAACCTTGAAAACAAATGTAGCCATCTGGATTTATACCTTACAACACGGAACTGAGAGTTGTCTAGTTTTCCTTGTATCATCTCAGCGAGGGCCTTTGATCTCAGCTGCATTAATTCACATGAGCTCTGCAAGGTTAAATCACTGAGAGAACAGTCCTAACGTTAAGAGAAAAGTGGCCTGAAATAATATATTTTCACTTTTATGCTTATTTATAGAATTCACTGTGAAGGGGCCAAGATAGCACAATCGACAGCATAATCCAACAACTTTGGTATGGAAATTGTGGGGGAAAAGCTGTTTCTATTGTGTTATTTTTTTTAAGTTTATTTATTTTGAGTGAATGAGAGAGAGAGAGAGAGAGAGAGAGAGAGAGAGAGAGAGAGGATCCCAAGCAGACTCCAGGCTCTGGGTGGTCAACACGGCCAACAGAGAGCCCAAGGTGGGGCTCAAACCCATGAACTGTGAGATCATGAACTGAGCCAAAATCAAGAGTTAGATGCTTAACCAACTGAGCCACCAAGCCCCTCCATTGTGTTATTAAATTTGAATTGATGTCAAGTATTTATAGAGTGAGAGGCAGTAGAAAATGTCCTCATGGTCAAGTTTTAACAAATATTTTATCCAAATGGTAAGCAATATATTGGTGTTTGTATAGCGACATAAGCGTGGTTCCAGAAAATGGTTTGAAAGCAGTGGCCCTTCGACTGGTAGTGTGTAACACTGTGGAAATTCCATGTACATATATAGGCAAGAAGCATCTCTTGAAAACACCAGGCCAGCTCCAGCCCTGTGCTCTCTCTGTCTTTCCTCGGCCTCCACCACCACTCAGACTGCATGTGTTTTTGTCCCTTTTCTGGCACCCATGGTCCCCTGGGGATTTGACTCTGCTGCAGCAACATATGTCTTAGTATTTCACCTAATAAACCTCTTAAACGTACCGCTTTACAGATCTATATATTCACTCCAGCCTGACCCAAATATCGGTTTTATATAACTTAATGCAGATTTTGTTTCAAACACAGGTACAATAAAGTTTACCATCTTAACCATTTTCTGAGTGTACAATTCAGTACTTAAGTCCGTTCACATTGTTGTGCGAGTATCACCACCCTCTGTCTCCAGAACTGTTTTCATCCTGCAAAGCTGAAACTCCGTACCCATCAAACAACCATTTTTCATCTTTCCCTTTCCCCCCAGCCCCTGGCAAGCACCAGTCTCCTTTCTGTCTCCGTGAATTTGACGAGTCATCTAGTTTGTCCTTTGGTGACCGCCTTATTTCACTTAGTATAATGTCATCGTGGTTCATCCGTGTTGTAGCAAGTGTCAGAATTACCTTCCTTGTAAGGTAGAATAATATTCTATTATACGTATGCACCACATGTTGCTTATCCCTTCATCTAATGATGGACGCTTGGGTTGCTTTCATCTTTGGCTGTTGTGAAGAATGGTGCTATCAATATGAGTGTACAAATAACTCATCAAGTCCCTATTTTCACTTCTTTTGGGCATATAACCAGAAGTAGAATTGCTGGAACGTACGATAAGCCTATGTTTAATTCTTTGAGGAGTCATTATCCTGTTTTCTATAGAGGCTACACCATTTTACATTCCCACTAACCGTGGGTAAGTGTTCCAATTTCTCTAGACCTTCACCAACACTTCTTATTTTCTGTTTTTCTTAATAGTAGCCACCTCATTGGATGTGAGGTGGTATTTTATTGTGGTTTTGATTTGCATTTTCCCTAATGATTACCGCTGCTGCATATAGCTTCCTTTTTAAAAGATTGCTGCAGGTGCAATCATTACCTTTTGAATTGTCATTGAAAGAAAATTACTTGGGGAGTCAAAAGATCTGGGTTCTAGCCATATCTCTATGCTAATTAGCTGGTTGATCTTCAGTTCCATTTAACAAATGTTAATTAGGCCTCTGCCAAGCCGTGATAACCGCAGCGCTGTGCCAGAGGAGAAGAAAATTTAACCACAATTTTCCATTCATGCCTCTAGTTTATAGTTTTCTTGTCTGTGAAAATAAAACAGCTTACATCTTCTCTAAGGGTTTTAACGTGTAATTTAAGTTGTAAGTGTAACTCAGAATCTCTATAGATGAGGTAGGGTTGCCTGCCTTAAAAATAAGACATGAAAATTGTAACTTAGAGGGAAAAGTCAGTGGTAAGATTTGGGGGGGTGGTCTGTGATTAAAATCTGAATTTTACATATTTATGACTTCCACTTAGTTTAATCTCATATGTCTTTATTAATGACTTTAATTTTTAAAATGTAGCCTTTCTTAATGGAATGATACTGTTTATTCATTGTATCTTCACTGGCATACACTTATGGGATATCTCTCTTCTGTTCACAGCAGAGCCTCCTGAAAGGGACTTTCTGCTCATATCTTTGTTTTCTGCCTTCCCAGCTTGCTGCCTTCTATCTCCTGGACCCCAACTTCTCTGTAGTCTTGCCAGTAGCCAAAAACAATGGATGCACTTCTGCCTTCCTTAGCCCATTTCTCTGGAGTATTTGACATGTTTGTTCACTCTCTCATTGAAATGTTTTCTGCTTTCAGCTTCCTTGAGTCTGGTCCCTTTTCCTTACAGACTGTCTTGTGTCCCAAAGAGTTTCCTTTTCTTTGTGCTTCCACTAAAAATCCGTAATCTGTGTAGTTCTGCCCTGAATCTTATTTTCTTTTCACTTTACACACTTGCCTGGGAAGGGGCAGAGTGTTCCCGTCTTCCTCGTTTCTATCCCGAACATTGTTCCTAAATTCTAAACTTGAATATCCAGTCAGGCTATAGGCTGTCTCAGCCTTGGTAATTTATCAGACTTTGAGCTGAACACCTTCAACATGGAACTCATCTTGCCTTCTGTAAATAACTCTTGCTTTTATTTCCCTGTGTTAATTGGTAGTTCCATTGGATTCCTTGCTGCTCAAGAAAGCTTAGACATCTGCCTTTGCCTCACTCCTACCTTCCCAGCACAGAAAATAATAATAATTCAGCTTTTCAACCAATCCCCTCGTCTACATCTTAATTGGTATTTCTTTGGTCCAAGGTCATACCTTGATGAGTTGATGCATCTCCTGTGTGTTCTATTAGCATCTCATTCTTAACACCTCATAGATCATACCACATTGGTCATATTGAGATTGCTGTTATCTTTCTCTCTTACTGAATTCTGGGTGCCTTGGGAGGATGAATATGGTGTATTTTATTCCTTGAGCTAATACCTAAGGGGGAAAACCCCACATATCTTCATTCCCATCACACTCCATTTTTTTTTTTAACTCCTAAACAACATGAGCAGTGTGGTTGCCCCTTGTCTTTTCATGTCATAGATCTTATTGTAAAATTCATACAGTTATAAACATTGAAGTCCAGTGATGGAAAAAGAAAGTTTTCTCACCAGCTTAAAAATATCTGATGGTGTTATAACTCAGTGGTGGGTTGAAACCAACATCTGCTTTTAACATGACTCTATCTATGCTCTGGAGCACAGTGTTTATTTTCACCTTGAATGACTCAGATTTCCAGCTGTATAAGTCAAAGTTGCACGTGTGTGGACGAGGAGATTGGAACCACAGTGGGTGACATGATAGAAAGCTTTGAATACCTTGATGGTGGATTAGTGTTTTCTTCATAGGGTTTGGATGTTCTTGTAGTTCTTTTTTTTTTTTTAATGTTGATTTTTGAGAGAGAGAGAAAATGCAAGTATGGGAGGAGCCGAGAGAGAGGGAGACACAGAATCTGAAGCAGGTTCCAGGCTCTGAGCTGTCAGCACAGAGCCTGACATGAGGCTCAAACTCATGAGCTGAGAGATCATGACCTGAGTTGAAGTCAGATGCCCAACTGACTGAGCCACCCAGGCACCCTCTTATACTTCTTTTCTAAATTGCTTCTGTTTATTCATGCTACTCATTTCCTAGGCTATTCCATCACTTTTTAATTAGCCTTTGTAATTTTCTGTACTATTTCCTACTCTAATGCACCAATTATTATAATGTCCACAGTGTCTCTTTGGATTCTTCAACTCTCTTAAATTTAGAGTTATGACTGGTTTACCCAGAAAAGAGAGCTGACGATCCCTAGGTAGGGATGGCAATGTAGTCTGTAGGTATAAGCACACATTTTGTGGGTAGGGAAATACTGGTTCAAGTCTTTACAGTGCCACATGTTAGTGGACAAAATACTTAATCTTTATAATTCTTGATTTCCTCTCAAGTTTAATGGAGTCCTTTTACCCACCTTTGTTATGGTTATGAGACTTCAGAAAACCCATAGACAAAAAAGGTCAGGTCAGTGCTTGCTTATAGTCACCACACAACAAATGGTCACAAGTTTTCACCTATCAACAGATTACCCACTGATTTGGACATTTAACTAAAATGTGGCCACTGTGTGATTTCTTGAAGTAATTGTTTCCTATGTGGGTGAAATGGAGATCACCCCAACTCAGCTATACCAATGTTCAGAAAACATAGATTTTTATAATCTGCCAAGTACTAAGTTACAGACATATTTGTTGCATGGATGAGTGAATTTAAACTGTCTTACTTGCCCTTATGAGAGTAAACATTAGTTTGCCATTGACCACAACCTTAAATGATGGAGGACTCTTTATTTAGAAATGAAGGATTTTGCCAGAGAGAATTTCCAAACTCTGTTGCATTGCTGGTAACTTAAACAGTGGCACTGTACTATTTTTCTAGAACTTGAAGTTTTCAGATAGGTTTGATCTGACATTTTTATGAAAAATATGTTATGCTTGGGAAGGGTCAATAAAATATACTCTGAAGCTCGGCAAAACTGAGATTTATGTGCATTCGACTTTTTAAAAATCTCTGATCGGGACATTAGACACGTTATTCTGTTTTCTTTCCCCGTAAAATATTTGATAGATCATATTGATCAATATTTTCTTTTTAAATTTTTTTAAATTTTATTCATTTTTGAGAGACAGAGGACAGACTGTGAGTGGGGGAGGGGCAGAGAGAGAGGGAGACAGAATCCAAATCAGGCTCCAGACTCTGAGCTGTCAGCACAGAGCCTACGCAGGGCTTGAACTCACTGACTGCGAGATCATGATCTGAACTGAAGTTGGACACCCAACTGACTGAGCCACCCAGGCAGCCCTTGATCAATATTTTCAAAAATAATTCCTAACATTTTGATCTTTTCGCTACACACTAATTTTCTTGGTGAGGTGATCAGTCTAATCAGGGCTGTTGACAGAAATGATTTCAAATATACCTTTAGGGAAGAGAGCTAAGTTTCAGGCTTGGTCAGGCAGGTACCTTGGAGACTTAAGAGTGAAACAGGATTAGAAGATCTTTTTAGAATTATCACTGTTTTTAGTAATAATTTAATTTAGTAATAATTTAGCTGTCTTTCTCCTCTCCAAATGATACCTTTGGTAATAGCATTGATTTAGATATGGAAGGCTAGAAAGTTCAATTTTTTTAGCAGTTTTATTTTTGACAAAGCACTCTTTACCATCTGATGTAATAAATATTTTAAAGATTATTTATTTATACCTGTTTTCACCAGATAGTGATAAATCCCATTTATATAAAGATCTCCAAGAATGGAGTGTTCCCCAAGGGGAGTCCTAGGGTGCCTTGGTGGGAGGGAGTGGAGAAAGACTCTGGATAGTTTTAAGGGAGGACCAGATGATGCCAGGACCAGCTCTGTACTGGGCGGTGTCCTGAAGCCCCCATTGGGTATCCCAGTAACCTTTGCTCAAGAGGCAGGAGGAATAAAATGGAGTTGGGTGGGGAGAGGTTGGTCTGAAAGAAATAATTGCTCAGAAGTAGTTGTTTGGCAGCTATGAATGATCTGATCTTGGGGGAAATGTTTTCTGTTGACATGAAGCTAGAGTTCACACTGTTAACAGTCACAGTACTTTTGGCCAGAAGGTCCCAAGAAGACTTTCTTATTCTTTTCCTTTGAGCTACACTGTAGTTTCCAGAATACTTCCTGACATAACGGTAGGATGAAAATACACACGTCTTTCCCCTACCCGCCATGTCTGTTGAATGAAAATAACTTTTATTGATGACATGCTTGACTGCCCTTAAGCTGTTCCTCTCCACAATATGGGGCTCCTTTCAGACAAAAACAGAAATCCCAGGAAATCCTTGCCAAAATTTGCATGGCATTGTTTAAAATTTTTTTGTTTTATTTACTTTTGAGAGAGAGTGAGTGAGAGAGAGAGAGCATGAGTGAGCGGAGGAAGAGAGGGAGACACAGGATCCAAAGCAGGCTCCAGGCTCTGAGCTGTCACCCAAGAGCCAGACATGGGGTCTGAGCCCATGAACTGTGAGATCATGACCTGAGCTGAAGTCGGATGCTTCCGACTGACTCAGCCACCCGGGTGCCCCTGCATGACACTGTTTAGGTTGGGAGGCTATTATTGAGTCATTGGCAAATATCAGGAATGAAAAAACTGTCTCAGGGATGGGTGTCTTTTCTGTGAGTGTGATTCTCAGCAAAGCAAAGGACCTTTTAGAAAGGAAGCCTATGTAACCTTCCCATTTTCTTATTTCCTGAACGGATGCAATGGACAGTGGGTAATGTCAGCTGTAGTATATGCATTTGGCATTTCGTTCCGTGGGATCGATTCACTGTCATAGACATCTCAATAGCCAGGCTAAAAAGGCTAAAAAGGAAAAAGCAAATGGCCAACGAGAGACCCTTTGATCCTTTACTTGAGCTGGTCTCCCTCAACTCTTGCCCTGATTGGGTCAGTTCTCCACAGCAGCCTTTGGGATCCTTTAAAAACATACCAGAAATCCAATCCATTCTCTGACCAACCTTCATCTCCCTATCCTTCCTGCTGCTGTGGCTTCCCTGCTCACTTTAAAGTCTTTGCTGGCCCCATGTCCCTCTCTGACATCAGCTCTTCCTACTACCTGCTAGATCATGTAAGTCTGGCTATATTGACCACTTTGCTATTCCTTGGATGGAGGGAGAATGCTTCTGGCTGTTGGGCATTGCATGGACTCCTCCCTCTGTCTGGAATCCTCTTCCTCCAAAAGCTGAGTTATTCCTTTTTGTTGCTTAGTGTCTGTTCGTGTTCTTCTCTGAAATGACTCCCATCTTCCCCTCTACACATGTATGTCCCCCCAGGAACATAAGCTCCAAGGGAGCAGGTCCCCCATCTGATTTCACTGTTGAATTGATGATTAAATAAGAGGTTAAGGTAGACTTGGAAAGCTGATCCTGGGAATTCATTCAAAAGAGGGACTTTCAGAGTTTGTAACAGATCAGACCAAATTCAACCTTATCTCCCATACATGTTGCACCTGCAGTAATGGTGTTTATTTACTGCAGTGACCTGGGAGATGACAAAGAGAAGTCATTTTGTTTCTGGGAACTTCACCATTTAAAGGATATTTATGGGGGTGCCTGGGTGACTCAGTCTGTTAAGTGTCCGACTCTTGGTTTAGGCTCAGGTTGTGGTCTCACGGTTTGTGAGTTCAAGCCTGGTGTTGGGCGCTGCGCTGACAGCTGTGGAGCCTGCTTGGGATTCTCTCTCTCTCTCTCTCTCTCTCTCCCTGCTTCTCCCCTGCTCGTGCTGACTCTGTCGCTCTCAAAATAAATAAACTTTAAAAATTAAGGGTATTTGTGGTATTTTCTGCATATTGACTTTTCCTGGTACTCCCGGGTCATGAGCGTTTCTAATTCCTGCATGTTATTACACAAAGTCACTGCTAGATTCAGGCTTTGGTTGACCAGATTTCTCTAACCCTGCATGATGCTAAATGGATTTATCTTCATGTTGTGAGTTTTATTGTCTGCTCTCATTAGGAGTGACTTCTCTCACGGAGGAAATGCGTATCTTTTTTCCGACCTCTTCCCCATCACCTGGGTCCACAGAAAGGCACCTGTGTCTACTTTTGAAAAGGCAAATGATATGAATGATTCGGAGGAAACAAAAGGAAGCAGTGCATAATGTCGTTTGTAAATATTAGAGTGAACTTGAGACAAATGAGATCATTGGTTGACATTAATCCTTAATGGATTTCCCTAGAGAAACTTCCTTTAACGGAGGTGACAACAGTATTTATGGAAAACAGCATTTAAATGACTCTTACCTTTTTTTTTTTAAACGAGCGTTTTGCATATTTAACCTTGTCTCGTTTATGTTCCTCGCTTGATCCTTTTTTTCTGAAAGAAGAGACACCATTCCAAAAATAGTTGTTGCCTAAAGGGGAAAAGTGAATTCTTTTCTTAGTATTGTAGTTTTCTTTTTCAACAGATTAAAGGATTTAATTGTTCAAGTGCTCTCAAAACGTTCTCTCCATACTCTTTTGATCATACAGCCTATGAGTAGATACTTTCTGAGCAGGCACACCCAATATAAGTGTATATATTTGCTTATAAATTATGTACGTGTACTGTAGTACTGATATTGCATGTATTATTAAACACTCACAAAAATAGAAATTAAGCGGACATCTTAGACCAATCTGAATGGAAGTTCCAATTTTTTCTTTGCATCCCCCAGGTTGTCCTGGATGCTTCTGGGGTGTTCTCAGTCCACTCTGGCAGACTCCCATCCCCACCATCAAAGCCTAGAGCACTTCATGGGGTTTGCAGGCCCTCAGTAAAAATGCACATGAAAAGGTGCCCAAAATCTGCATAGGGAGGCTGGAAGGGGAATAATTTGCTGGAGATTCTGAAATAAACTCATTGAACCCCTTTTTCTTTTAAGTTTATTTACTTATTTTGAGAGAGGGAGGGAGAGAGAGAGCGAGGGAGAGCAAGAGCAAGCATGGGGGGGAAGGGGAGCAGAGAGAGAGAGAGCAAGAGAATCCCAATTCACACTGTTAGTGTGGAGCCAATGCAGGGCCTGATCTCAAGAACCATGAAATGAGAGGCAGCTGGGTAGCTCAGTCGGTTAAGCACCCGACTTCAGCTCAAGTCATGATCTCACGGTTTGTGGGTTCAAGCCCCATGTCGGGCTCTGTGCTGACAGGTAGCTCAGAGCCTGGAGCCTGTTTCAGATTCTGTATCTCCCTCTCTCTCTCTGACCCTCTACTGCTCATGCTGTCTTTCTCTGTCTCTCAGAAATAAATAAAAAGCATTAAAAAAAAAAAAAGAACCATGAAATGAGGCACATAGCATGTTGCTTAGTAAATGTGGCTATTTATCTGCCCCCACCCCACCATTATGGGATATTTGCGCCTTGGCCTGACTTTGTGAAATCCAGAGATATGAAGATGATTCTTCCAGAACTCCAAATAGTGTTTCTGTTAATGGAGGTAGATAATGTTGGATAGATCATGTTAATAAAAGAAATCATTTTTCTAACTATACATGAGGCTAGCAAATAAAATCTCTGTGTGACTGGTATGTCTATTTTTGAGAGAGAGAGAGAGAACCCATGTGCGCATGAGCAGGGTAGGGGACAGAGGATCCAAAGTGGGCTCTGTGCTGACAGCAGAGAGCCTGAGGTGGGGCTTGAACTCAGAAACCATGAGATCACGACTTGAGCCTAAGTCAGATGCTCAACTGACTAAGCCACCCAGGCGCCCTTATTTCAGAACTTTTGAAAAACATTATAAGGATGTTATATTATGTACATTTCTTACATATACCAATTAATCTAATTAGGCACATATTTAATTACTTTGGGGAAACTTATAAGTCAGTGTCTTATTCCCTTCTCCTCTATTGTCATACATTTAAAAACTATTTATTTTGAGAGAGAGAGAGTGTGTGTGTGTTGTGCATGGGTGCAGAGGAATGACAGAGAGAATGGGAGAGAGAGAATCTCAAGCAGGGTGTGGAGCCTGATGTGGGGCTTGATCTTGGAACTGTGATATCATGACCTGGACTGAAATCAAGAGTCAGATGCTTAACTGACTGAGCCACCCAGGCGTCCCTGCAATGATATGTATCTTATTTTGAAAATATAATCTATATTGTTTTATTCCAAGTAATGTTGCTTATTTTAAAAGTGAAAAAAATGACTTATACTTAAAAGGCTTTTAGTTGTAGGCAAATAAATAATTATAGTATTATTAAGGACCAATAAGTGAAAATTGTAATATTCTTATGTACAATTATCAGTAAATATATTATTCCACGCTACCATTTAACAAGTATATTTGCTAACTGAGCTTCACTTGAAAAGAATTGTTGGAAAATTGCAGTTTTAATTCACGTGTTTATGTGTGTATGTGTGTGTGTGTGTGTGTGTGTGTGTGTGTTTGGGTGGGTGTTTCTTACTCTTTCAGGAACTTTTAACATGAACTGTTCTTTTTGGAGATCACTAGGAAACTTCTGGAATACTGCTGCCTTATCATCACCTATTAAGATCAATGGTCTCTAAACTCACTCTTAATTTTAACTTTAATTGTGAATGCAAATTCAACAATGACTATAAGATTTATGGAAGTCTTAGCTGCAGTGTTTATGTGTTTGATTTAGTCTGCAGTTAAAATATTTATTGCTCTTCAAAGCATATTGTTATTTTAGTTGTCAGGTGAATTCGGCATGTAACTCCTTTATGGGGAAGAAATGGGATTATTATTTTGTCTTTATAGTGCAGAACCGACTCCTGATGTAAATCTTTGTGACCATAACCCTGTTTCTTAAGCAGGGCGTGGCCCATGATGCACTTGGATTTCTGGCTGAATTCTGTCTGGACAAAATGCCCATCAAAAGAGATACAGAATTGATTGCTGTTGTTCTCAGTAGTAATGTTTCACGAAGTGAGCAGAACACTGAACCAGTGCGCCTAAGGGAGATACGGAGTTAGCTTCCTATGAATGTCTGGTCACCATTTTGTCAACCTATTCATAAACAGCCTTGTTTTCTGTGCATTTCTCTTTATTTTTTTTTTATTTAAAAATTTTTTAAAAAGTATTTACTTTTGAGAGAGAGACAGAGTGTGAGTGAAGGAGGGGCAGAGAGAGAGGGAGATGCAGAATATAAAGGAGGACCCAGACTCTGAGCTGTCAGCACAGAGCCCGATGTGGGGCTTGAACCCACAGACCTTGAGATCATGGCCTAAGCTGAAGTCGGACGCTTAACCTACTGAGCCACCCAGGTCGCACCTGTGCATTTCTCTTTAAAGGCAGCATATTTAATATATATGTCTGGTTTATTGACATTGAACTCACAACCAACAGCACTGTAACACCCGAGTGAAGCTTATCTAACATAGGTATTTTCTTCATAACACACATCACAGCCTTCCTGCACTTAGGAACATCAGACAGGGCTTCAGTACTGTGGGGGTGGGGGGGACGTTTGAAACAGCAAAATTAATGAGAAAAAACATTAAACTCCCAAGGAAGTGACTAGATCTTGAGAAAGATATTTGTTTACGGAATGAGAGGTGAAACAAGAAGACGGAGCATTGCTCTGTCCAACGTTGGTGGGGAATGTCCATCTGGGGCCAGTACCATTTTTTTGCCACTTTGTGCGTGTTCATGAATGACCATGGACATATCGCTGGGGTTGCAAATATGTTTTTGTGAGCAGGCAGGTTCACCAATGTGGGTTATGTGAGCAAGTGAGGATTGGCCGTTGTTAGAAGAAAGTCATTTTGAGATCATGTATACCTTGAGTTGCCCATTGAATAGTTAACCTATTCTTTCTCAAGAGCTGAATCTGGGAGAAGCAACAGTGGATGAAAGCCCCCTAACCTGGAAGGGCTGGATCCTCCTACCTGGTGGCAGCACCGGGGACCTCTTAGATGTTTCTGAACTCTTTTAGGTCACAGTCCCTTGCCCAACAAGTGTCTCCCCTTTGCCGCCTTCCTAGGACCTGCAGTTAGCTTACCCATCCTGTCTCATGCTCTGAGTTGAAAGACATTATAAAGAAAGCTATGAATGAAAAAGTAGCCTGTGGATTCAGTTGGCCTGGGTTCCAATCCTGGCTCTACTACTTACCAGCTGTCTGTCCTTGGGTAGGCTATTCAAACTCTTGTGCATTGTTCACTCATCTGTCAAATGGGTATAATACCAATGTCTACCTTGTCGTGTTAGTAATTGATGAGAAAATATGTATTCAAGGTATGTCAGGTGCTTAAGGCAGGTTGCATGTCTGTCCTCAGACAAGGGCTATTAATGAGCTATTAATCCAGGCAGTTATCCATACTTGGCTCTCCTTTCTATTTTCATAAAAAAATAAATAAAAAAAAAAAAAAAAAAAAAAAAAAAAAAAAAAAAAAAAAAAAAAAAAAGGAAAAGAATTAAGATGAAGGACACCCCAGTATGAAAAGGTGAATCTGAGAGGATGATGTAAAAACAAACCATTAGGTTAGGGAGAGAGAAACTCTCAAATTGGCCTAATGGCTTTGAAGTTTCACAGAAGAATGGCTTTGAAGGGTGCCTGGCTGGCTCAATGGGTAGAGCCTATGACTCTTGATCTCTGTATTGTGAGTTTGAGCCTCATGCTGAGAATAGAGATTACTTAAAAAATGTATATAAAATCTTCAAAAACAAAGACTGAGTCTCACCAATTTTTTTAGATAGAAACAATTGTTCAAGAAGAGCGCAGCTAATTTTGGAATGGAGTACCTTTTCTTCTTGGTTCTTCATTGTACACCTTGATATTCAGATGCCTGTTATACTGATTTTTTACTTGTTTGTTTGTGTGTGTGTGTTTCATTTTCCCTGGAATCTTGGAGGTTGGGGGTTAACTCACTGAACTTGAGGCCTTCCGGTCTAACCTCCAGACACTGTCTGTGCTCAACATATCCTCCTTCTGATGAAGTGATTGCAAAAGCACTAGTTTGCTCTTCCTCTAATCTTATCACGGACCGCAGAAACGCAACTCTAAGTGCAGAAAAAGGCACTGAGTATTGTAGATAGTGAGACAGATAAAGGAATCAAGTCCAGTGTGGCTTCAACAAGGAGTTACATAGTCTTGGGGGACATTGTGATGGGGTACCCTAAAGCCATAGTCCCATGCTTTTGGTTCATGGAAGTGTATTATTTTTGAGAAAGAGCACAAATAGGGGAGGGGCAGAGAGAGACGGGGCAGAGGACCTGAAGCAGGCTCTATGCTGACAGCAACAAGGCCCATGTGGGGCTTGAACTCATAAACTGAGATCAGGACCTGAGCTAAAATCGGACATGCAACCCACTGAGCCACCCAGGTGCCCCAGTTTATGCCTCTCTTTTATCAAATAGCTTGAAACACACACCCCAAGTATATGCAGTTATTTACTTGTAGATTGCATATACTTAGTTCAGAACTATTCTAATATGTATGTTGTAATTTGTGTTAAAAGACATATTAAGGGGCGCCGGGGTGGCTCAGTTGGTTGAGCATCCAACGCTTGACTTTGGCTCAGGTCATGATCTTACGGTTCATTGGGATTGAGCCATGTGTGGGACTCTGTGCTAAAGGCATGGAACCTGCTTGGGATTCTCTCTCTCTTCTTCTCCTCTGCTCTCTCTCTCTTAAAATACATAAATTAACATTAAAAAAAGGTCTATTGAAAATGAAGGATGATTATCCTAAAAGTAGATTGTGGTGATGGCTGTATAACTCAGAAACTTTACTAAGTATTATTCAATTATACACACACTGTGGGTAAATTTTATTGTCTATAAGTTACGCCTTTAAAGGTAATTTAAAAAGGGAAGAATAAGATGAAGATGAAATTAACAGTATATAAACATTTAGAGCCTATTATGAGTATTAAAAAGTTTTTATTCTCACCCAGCTTATTTGCAATTAATACTCATGTTTACAAAGAGCAGTATGATTAAACATATCATTATTAACATTTTCAATCACTTCATTGGTTGATTTTTACAAAACACTCATTCTTGGAGTATAACTGACTGCTCTTTAATTAATACTTTTACTTGTGCTTCATTTAGGATTTAGGATCATCTTTAGTCCTGGGGCACCTGGGTGGCTCAGTTGGTTAAGCATCTGACTCTTGATTTCAGCTCAGATCATGATCTCATGGTTTGTGGCTTCGAGCCCTGCATTGGGCTCTGCACCATCAATGTGGAGCCTACTTGGGATTCTCTCTCTCTTTTCCTCTCTCTGCCCTCCCCTGCTTGCTCTCTCCCTCTCCCAAAATAAATAAAAAAGATTATCTTCAGTCCATAATTTCTTTGCAAGGATCTTTTCCAGTCACAAGGTAATAGATGTATAAATCTCTTTACTCATGTATACAGATGTGCACACATGTGGGCACACACTTTACAGGCTCTCAATATGCAGCTCACGGGGGGATCCTGAGAGCATGTCGCCTGCAATCCATCTCTCTGTACAGTGAAACTACATTTTTCCCTCAGGGCAGCTCCGAATGGCTTGTGATCAGCTGATCTATGGATTAGGTTTCTTCTTGGCTTTATATTTCTTCATTACCACCTGTCCCAGCGGAGATTGCCTGCATATCTTTTTAAATATGTGATTTTGTTGTTATTATTTCTTACCTGTCTCCCTTAGGATGTAGGCTGTCTGGTGTCAGGGACATCGTTTTGTTCACCATGGCATTCCCGGCACTTTGATTCTTCACAAATTCTTGGCTCAATAAATATTATCAAACAGGTACATCAATCTATGTACTACATTTTAGCAACAGTTTTTCTCAGCTTTAAAGTAAAGATAAATATATGGAGAAGTTCTGTTATTCAGTTTCTGCCTACACTGGGGTACATGTCCCCCACTGCCTGGAGATGGGCAGAATGAGAATTGCAGAGAAGGATTTGGAAAGTGTGGAGGCAAGCTGATAAGGAATGTGTTTCTCCGTGAGAGACCAGAGTCCCTCTTTCGGCATCTGACATTTGGGACAGACCCACCTTGCTCGTCTTACCTTATGAAAGGAAAGGAATGAAACAATTTAATTGGAAAACAAAGCAGGTAAATGTCCAGCACAGTGGAAGTAAGGCATTTCGGAAATATAGTATGAAAAGCATCTGCTGGTGATGTTTGAGGGATTTGTAAGAGTTGAAGGGCAGCATTGTGACCTAAGGCTTTTCCCCAGGGGCCGGGCTGGCAAGGACCAGGAAGTACTCAGGGGAATTGCATCATTCTGATTGGTTTTGAATAACTGCTTTGTAGCTTGATTGAAATCCAGTTGGTTCAGTTTTATTTATTTTTCTCAGATCAGGTTTCTTTTTTTTTTTTTTTAATGTTTGTTTATTTTGAGAGAGACAGAGAAAGCTTATGAACAGAGGAGGGGCAGTGAGAGAGGGAGAGAGAAAGAATCCCAAGCAGGCTCCACAGTCAGCACAGAGCCCCATGTGGGGCCCGATCTCACAAACAGTGATATCATGACCTGAGCCGAAATCAAGAGTCAGATGCTTAATGGACTGAGCCACCTAGGCACCCACCAGATCAGGTTTCTTGAGTTATAATTTACATACATTAGAATCTATCTGTTTAGGTATATAGTTGTCTGAATTTGAGACATAGACATGTAACCACACCATAATCATGATATGGATTTCTTTAAAAAATTATTTTTGAGAGAGAGAGACAGAGCATGAGCTGGGGAGGGACAGAGAGGGAGACACAGAATCCAAAGCAGGCTCCAGGCTCGGAGGTATCAGCACAGAACCCAATGTGGGACTTGAACTCATGAACATGAGATTATGACCTGAACCGAAGCTAGATGCTTCAGGGACTGAGCCATTCAGGGGCTCTAAAACAAAACAAAACAAAACAAAAAAACGTAGAAAAAAAGTGTGTTTATTTTTTGAGAGAGAGAGTGAGGGATGGTTAGAGAAAGAGGGACAGAGGATCTGAAGCAGGCTCTGCACTGACAGCAGAGAGCCCAATTCGGGTCTGGAACTCACCAACTGTGAGATTATGACCTGAGCCAAACTCAGATGCTCAATCAACTGAGCCACGCAGGTGCCCCTTGATATAGAAGGTTCCTGTGTCCCTCTAAATTTCCCTTTCCTTTCTGTATCCCATCCCCTTATCCCCAAAAACCACTGATGTTCTTTCTGTCCAGATAATTTTCCCTTTTCCAGGATGTCATAAAAGATGAGATTATGCAGTAGGTAGCCATTTGTGTTTGGCTTCTTTTAGGTGGCATACTTGTTTTATATTCATCCATGATAATTTGTGTCTTAGGAATTCATTCCTTCTTATTACTGAGCAGTATGCCATTGTATGAGCATATGTGTGCCTTTAAGATCCATTCACTAATTAATGGAAAATTGGAATATTTTAAGGTTTTGATGAATCCGAATAAAGTTTCCATAAACATTTCTGTACAGGTAATCATGGAAATCTGTTTGAATTCTCTTCAGTAAATACTGATAAGTGGGATTTCTGGGCTGTGTGGTAGTTGTATTTTTAATTGTACAAGAAACCATCAAAAAGCTGTCCAACCTTTTGTGCTCCTACCAGCAAATATTATTATTATTATTTTTAGTGTTTATTTTTTGAGAGACAGAGAGAGACAGAGCACAAGCAGGGGAGGGGTCAGGTCAGAGAGAGACACACACACGCACACAGAATCTGAAGCAGGCTCCAGGCTCTGAACTGTCAGCACAGAGCCCGATGCGGGGCTTGAACTCACAAACCGCAAGATCATGACCTGAACTGAAGTCAGGCGCTTAATCGACTAAACCACCCAGGCCCCCCTACCAGCGATTATTTCTGAGAGTTCCAGTTGCTCCACATCTTCACCAGCACTCTGTGCTGTCAATTTTTTCATTTGCTTATTTGTTTTTAGTCATTCCGAGGAGCGTTGGTTTAGTTTGGGTGTAATAGGATGGGTATGGCCTTAATTTTATTTTGCTGCCATTACTCTTTTCCTTGAGAGGGCTTCCCCCCCTTGCCTTTTCCCTTTACTGGCTCCATTTATAGAGACAGTAGGATTGACACCTCATTAAATAGTCACCAGTTTTATATCTGCTTCTTCACAGTGTATACCAGTGGTGCTTTGCCGACTTCATATCATTAGGTTGTGAACTTCCTGTGGGCAACTTTATGCTACGTTGGTAAGAACCCATAGGCACTCAGGTAGCACTTATATATTGATTTTTAGGGGATAAGAAAGCATAGCATCAGCCCTGAAAAAAAAAATCATTGTATTTTTAAAACCTCTTCTTTTTATATCTTAGAAACATTTTTCTAGTGTTTATTTTTGAGAGGGAGAGAGGCAGAGCACGAGTGGGGAGGGGCAGAGAGAGAGGGAGACAGAATCTGAAGCAGGCTCCAGGCTCCGAGCCATCAGCACAGAGCCAGACGTGGGGTTTGAACCCATGAACTGTGAGATCATGACCTGAGCCAAAGTCGGACGCTTAACCAACTGAGCCACCCAGGGGTCCCTATATCTTTTTATATATAAGATGTTATTAGGCTTTTTTTTTTTTAGGACTTAGGAGAAACGTATCTGCCAGATTTCCAGTTCTGAATTGAGGCTCAAATGGTAGAGCACTGTTATTAATATTATTGTTTAAGTTAATAGTAGAAGGACTTTGTCATTGTTCCAGCTCTGTTACTAGGTCTTCTTCACTTAGGATCAAGTACTATTTCTAAAGAACCCATTAAAATGTCTTCTATTGAAGCAATTAGGCTAGGTTAGACTTGGTTTTAAATTCTGCCAATTTTCAAGCTCCCTTCAGTTTCAGCTGCAAGCATAATTAATGTGTTAGACACATAATAATATAGATTTATCCCTGAAACTTTGGTTATCTTGAGCCGCATCTTTTCCCTGATCGCATTATGAAGATTTAGGCTTGGTTTCAAATTCTGCTAATTTTCAAGCTTGGATCAAATTCATTTGTAAGCATAATTAATATCTTAGATAATAATATGGATTTATCTCAACAACTTGGAGGACCTTGAGCCATATCTTTTTCAATGACTGCCTTATAAAGACTTATTAAAAACTGATGTCCCAGTATTAATTTTCAGTATTTATGTAAGCAGTATCATAGGGATATAGCAGCTATAAAAGGATGGAATTGATCAGACTCATATGCATGTGATTATCCTTGGTATAGACAGTTTCCTAGTAGTGCTTGTTAGTTTTTCCTTCAAACACATTTTATTTTATTAAAATATTTTTTTCAATGTTTATTTTTGAGAGACAGAAGGAGAGAGTATATGTGGGGAAAGAGCAGAGAGGGAGATACAGAATCGCAAGCAAGCTTCAGGCTCTGAGCTGTTAGCACGGAGCCCAACGTGGGGCTTGAACTCGGGAACAGTGAGATGATGACTTAAGCCGAAGTTGGATGCTTAACTGACTGAACCACCCAGGTGCCCCTAAACACATCTTAATATACCTAGGAAGACAGTCTTCTCACCTGAGTATTTTTCACAGATCTTGTCATATTCCCAGGTCCACAGACAATTGTTTTATTAACCCCAAGGTCTCTCAAGCCCCACTCTGTACCTGAAGAATACCATGTTGTTCTCTGGCTTGGAAAGTTGTGTTCTGTGCTATTTGACAGTGATACTGTTTTAGAATTTGAAGCAAAGGAGGATGTTTATAACAAATGGTTTCAATGGACAAAATAGTCCAACTTAATGTTTATTTGTTTATTTTGAGAGAGAGCGAGAGAGGCAGAGAGAGGGATACAAAGAATCTGAAGCAGGCTCCACACCGTCAGCACAGAGCTAGATGTGGGGCTCCCTCTCGTGAATCGAAAGATGATGCCCTGAGATGAAATCAAGAGCCAGACGCTTAACCAACTGAGCCACCCAGGTGCCCTGAAAATAGTCCAACTTTAAAATGTTTCATGCATCCACCCATCTTTTTTTATTTTTTTAGTTTTTAATGCATCCATGCATCTTTCTTGTGGATTTTGTTGCTTTTGCCCGTTTTCAGGTAGCAGGATAAACCAGAGGCAGGGGGAACAAGATGGTGGACTGAGCAGGGACTCCACAGTGGTCCTAGCTGGTGGAAGTCGTGTTCCTGGTGGAGACTGTTGAAGGTGTGTCTGATGTTTTTGAGGGGCACAATGGCAAAGGGCATTGCTGGCAGATGGGAGGTAGAGGCTGGATTGATAACTGTCATCCTGAGATGCATAGGACAGTCCCGTATAACAAAGAATTGTCATACCCCAAATGCCAGTCATGCCTCCAGTTGAGCCGTCCTGAGATATGCCTGGGTTTCAACTTGCAGCTCTGTGAACCCGAGCAAGTTGCATTTCCCTCATCTGGAAAGTTGGGGTGAAAATACATATTTATAAGATCATGTTGACCATTGCCGTTGATGTATGCAAATCAGTGAACACAGGGCCAGATGTGTGGTAGGAGCTCATAAAGAATCACTGGCACACTTTTTATCCTTCTAGTAGCTTCTCAACCTACTCAGAGTAAAACCCATGTCCTCACAGTGGCTGGCACACAAGGACCTGACCTCCCGCTTCCCTCTGAACTCATTTCCTATCAGCCTCTCCCCCGCTGTGCCCTAGTCATACTGTCTGCCTTCCTGTTTCTCAGTCTCCCTGAGAGATCTGTCCTGATCTTCACCTTCTGCAGTTGGTCTGTCTTCTGTGAGTCTTCTGTCTGTCTGTCTTCCGGTCTGTCTTCCGTTCCCCTGTGTGCATCCACTTGGCTCTCTCCCTCATGCCTTCCATTCTCTGCTCATCGTATCTGATGGGTGCTTTCCTGGTGCATGATACAAACATGGTGGCCTGGCTCTCTGCGGCCACCCCTTTCCACCCTTTCTTGCTCTTTCCCTTGCCATCACCCAACACCTGACATGTATTTTTCCTTGCTGCCTGTTTCTTCCAAGCAAAACAGAAGTTTCATGAAAGCAAGGACTCCGTTTTGTCACGGATGTATCCCCAGTGACTGTAACACCACCTAGCGCATTGATGCTACCAAATATTTATTGACTCAACAACTTATAGAAATAACAAAGGAAAAGAGCATGTTGGAGTTGGCAACGCTCTGTGGGTACATATGCTGTTTGCGTTGATAGCAGTTGTATTTTCTGCTAGTTCAGTAGTTTTGAATCCAGATGATGGAATTCATTGTTTACTGGAATCTCCCTACCTAAACAATTTTGACAGGTATTACAAGAGATAACCGACACCAGACACCACATTGTCTACGAATGTGATTTCTCTATTCTCCTCCATCAGTTTTAATTGAGGAAAGCATGAAACTTTTATTTTTATATAATATGGGCTTAAGAGCATAATGATGTGCTTTTCTTTGAGCAGACGTTTTTAAATTGGATACAGATCTATAGAAGTCATAGGTAAAGTTGTCCATAACATATTAGAATTATCGAGTTGTCCTGTCCTCTTGGGGAGGTACAATTGTTCTTCGGAGAGACAATAGGCCTTTGCTGCTTCTGTTGACATAGGCTTGGCTTGGGCCTTGGGAATGCTTTGGAAAGTTATGTTATAAAACCAACTACTGGAAAATAGTTGGGGAGAGGGAGAGAGGCAAACCATGAGGGACTCTTGAAGGCTGAGAACAAACTGAGAGTTGATGGGGCGGGGGAGAGGGGAAAGGGGGTGATGGGCATGGAGGAGGGCACTTGTTGGGATGAGCACTGGGTGTTATATGTAAACAAACTTGACAATAAACTATTTAAGGAAGAAAAAAATTAAATTAAAAAAAACAACTACTGGGCTGGTGTTTTAGAAGTGGGGAATGACAAACTGTGTGTGATGTTGATTTAAAAGGTAAGTACGTGTGAAAGTTTCCTCTGGCTTTTGCCACTTTTGACGGGCACAGACATATTTTTGAAAGATCGTGCTTTGTATTCTGAAAGATTTCTATTGATCTGGTGGCGGACGGTATACACACAGCTTGTTAAACGTTCTCTTTCACTCCAGAAATGGTGTAGGAAGGTACGTGTAAGGCTTCCTCTTTTCTAAATTACTATCTGTCTTAAGGCTTGCCTTTCAGTCACATTTACTATCCCCCTAGTTTTTTTAAATGTTTAGTTTTGAGAGAGAGAAAGAGAGAGAGAGACAGACAGGCAGGCAGGCAGGCAGAGAGAGGGAGACAGAGTCTGACAGAGGCTTGAACCCGTGGACCACGAGATCATGACCTGAGATACAGTCAGAAGCTTAATTGATTGAGCCACCCAGGTGCCCCCACATTTTCTAGCCTAAGATGGCTTCTACAATATGTACTTTACTCAAGTGGAATACGATTTATATTTTGCTGGAAATTAATATCTTCCCCCAATTCTATCCCTCTGCCTGTAATGTCCTAAAGATACTTCAAGTGCTCTGCTTGTGTGGATGATTTTAAACCCTTAAATGTGGTGGTAATGTTAGGCAGGACATTTGAGGTTTGGCCGTTGTTTTGTTATGTAGGTACTGCGTAAGAGATCAGTGTGTGTGGTTTAATACGAGGCCATCAAGCTCAAATGTGTGAAGAAGTGAATTACTTTCTCTTATACTTGGTGCATATTGTTAAGACCCTGCATTTGTTTATTGGAGAGTGCTTGATTTTAAAAATTCAGGTCTGTGGCTCCATGGCAGGTAAGAAATATTCTGATAAGGGAATCAAGAAAATTGTGCCCACACACACAGACACTCATTGGCAAGTTGCTGGGAGTGGTTTTGTCAAGAGATAATTGTCAATTGAACACTGTAGGGAGGGAAGCCTGCACTTTTAGACAGATATCCATCTGTCTCTAACCATGATCAAGTGTCCTCAGCTTGACCCACATCCTTCTTGCCCTTCAGCCTCATTTTATGAAAGACATTTCATCTGTTGCCTTTATGCCTTTTCTTTCCTACACCCTTTGGAAGCTACCCCAGTCAGGCTTTCGTTCCCCTCATGCCCCCATGAGTCATACCAAGATTACCAGTAATCTCCGTTGCGCCACATGGATGTTTTTGGGACTGGCGTTATCTCCTCTGTAAGCAGCTCTTGATGCTCTTGACCACTTCCTCTATACAACACCCTTCCTTTGTCTTCTGTTTTGGTTTCTAGCTGTTATAAGGCGACACCACACTTTTTTTCATCCTCCCTGGCTGTATCGTTTTAGCATCCTTGGCAAGTCTGTCCTGCTCTACCACTGTTTTGTGCTGGAGTTCCGTAAGGCTCGTCCCATCTTTCTATTTCGTAATCTTCATGGCAAGCCCGTCCGTCACTAGGCCTGCAGTCACCATATGAATGCCAGTCTCTCCAAACTCTGTCTCTAGACCTGATCGCTCAGCTCCATAGTCACGTTCTCAGCTGCCAATATGGCTTCTCCAGTTGAACTTCTGAAACACCGAGAAACCAAGGCTGAGCCCCAAATCTGCACTTGTGAGTGAATGCCCTTGGCATCTTTTAATACAGTCCCATCCTGACATCCCCTCCCTCACATTCCTTTTATTGAGTCCCATCAACTCAGTTGTCACTGTTGCTCAGTACCTCCCCCTTTCTAATGACAAAACAAGAAGACAGAAAAATCAGAAGAACATTGATCTAAGCAATGCAGTCAACGAGCTTCCACCAGTTGACATCTATAGAACCCAAGAACTGTAGAATTGTCCATAAGTTGGGCCATAAATGAAGCCTCCATTTGCAAAGGAATGAAAAGATACAGATTTTTCTTTCTGACTTAATTCTTAGGAATTAAGCCAGAAATCAATACCATGAAGATAACCCAACAATCCCAATTCTTTTTTAGAATTAAGCACTAGTCCTCTAAACCCCCCTTTTATAACATTTAGAAAAACTTAAGGTGGGAATGAGTATTTTGAATAAATGCCAATGAAAATATGACCTATCAAATATCATTTGATGCAACTCACTCAGTGCTTACATGGAAATTGGTAGCATTAAATGCATTAAAGAAGAGAATAGTATAGCCCAAAAATTGGTACCTAATTTTCTATGTCAAACCAAAAGGGTATAGAAAGAATGCATGGGTAAAAATAAGAACAGGACCCAATAAATAAAATCAACAAAGAAAAGTTAGCTTTAGGAAAGTGAGTAAACTAGTAAACCCCTTTTGAGACTGATCAGGTAAAACAATATATACTATATTAGCAGAGCTTGAACCCATGAACCTTGAGATCATGACCTGAGCTGAAGTCAGATGCTTAACCGGCTGAGCTACCCAGGCACTCCATTTGATCTTTTTATTATTTTTTAATTTTTAATGTTTATTTTTGAGAAAGAGAGAGAGAGACAGCATGTGAGTGGGGGATAGGCAGAGAGAGATGGAGACAGAATCTGAAGCAAGCCCCAGGCTCTGAGCTGTCAGCACAGAGTCCAACATGGGACTTGAACTCATGAACAGCAAGATCATGACTTGAGCTGAAGTTGGATGCTTAACCAGCTGAGCTAGCCAGGCACCCCATTTGATATATATATATCAAATATATATATATATATATTTTAAAATTAATGTTCATTTTTGAGAGAGGGAGAGGGAGGGAGACAATGCATGAACTGGGGAGGGGCAGAGAGAGAAAGAGAGACACAGAATCTGAAGCAGTCTCCAGGCTCTAGCTATCAGTGCAGAGCCCATCACAGGGCTTGAACTCATGAACAGCAAGATCATGACCTGAGCTGAAGTTGGATACTTAATCAACTGAGCCACCCAAGCAGCCTGAAATTATCATCATATGAACATAATTTAATAGTCTACATTGAAAGCCAGAATTAATTGTAATTGACAGACAACATTTAGAGTTAATAAATGACCTCAACAAGACAGTAGGAATTAGAATCCATGTATAGAAGTCAATTGTTTCCCTCTGAACTAGCTACTCAAAATGAAAAGGTAATACAGATATCTCAACAGCTGTAATACTATGAGGTACCTAGAAATTAATTTGATAAAGTATGTGCAAGTTGCCTATGATGAAAATTAAATATATATAAATTAACATGTATAAAATTAAATATATATATCATTAAGAACTATTAAAAGTTATAGATTCTGTATTATTCCATGAGCATGTTCATTGGTAGTTACCCAGATCAACTGAAAATTTATTTCTGCACAAAAATGTGTAGCACAAATGTTTGCAATCACTTTATTCATAATTGCCAAAAAGTTGAGGCAATGAAAATGTCCTTCAGCAGGTGAATGGGTAAACAAACCGTGGTCCAACCATCTAATGGAATATTATTCAGTAAAAATCAATGAGCTGGCTATTAAGCCACCAGCAGGCATGGAGGAGATGTAAATAAGTATTACTGAGTGAAAAAGTGAAAAGTGTGAAAAGTCAGTGTAATGTGTTTCCAACTATATGATATTCTAGAAAAGGCCAAACTATAGAGATAGCAAAAAGATCTATCTTTATCAGGGATTCAGCGAGAGGGGAGGAGGGAATGAGTAGGTGGTGCAGAGGAAATTTTTAAAGCAGTGAAACTATTCTGTGTGATACCATCATGGTGGATTCATAGCATTATTCATTTGTCCAGCCTCAGAAATGTACAATGCAAGAGTGAGCCCCAGGGTAGATTATGGACTCTAGTTAATAATAATGTGCCAATAACACTTCATCACTTGTAACAAATATGCCACATAATTGTAACGAATATAGCACATTAATGATAGATGGCAAGCTTGGGAAAACTGTGTGTGTGTGTAGGCGGTAAAAGGGGCTATATGGGACTCTCATACTTTTATGCAGTTATTCTTTATGCCTAATACTGCCCTAAAAAAGCCTATTCAAAAAAAAAAAAGGACATATGGAAAGTAGCCATATTCATGACTAGGAAGATAATATCTTGAAGCTGTCCTCAGATTAATTTGTAAAGCAACTGCCAACCAAAGTGTTCACCACTTTTATTTGGGAGTGAGGGTATTAGACAAATAAATGGATTCTAAAATGTACATGACAGAGCAGAGGAAAAAGAAACCAGTATGAAGAACTGCAGCAACGTGGGAGACTTGCCCAGCTAGATATCAAGAGTTACTACAAACCTTTTAATTATGTAATATTGATACAGGCATCAATAGCCAGCTACAGACCTTATATATGGAAATTATACTTGATAGAGATGGCCTTGTACATCTTTGGGAGGTAGGGTACGGTTTTTTTTTTTTTTTAATGTTTATAATTATTTTGACAGAGAGTACAAGTGGAAGAGGGGCAGTGGGTGGGGAGAATCCCAAGCAGACTCAATGCTCAGTGCAGAGCTCGATGTGATGCTCGATCTCATGACCTATGAAATCATGAGCTGAAATCAAGAGTCAGGCGTCCAACTGACTGAGCCACCCACATGCCCCTGGAAGGTAGGGTAGGTCTTACTAATAATATAAAGGTTCTTTGAAATCTGATTATATACATAGATAAAAAATAGCATCTCTCTTCCATCCTAAACCATTGGCAAACAATTTAGGATAGAGCAAATGACTGCGAAAAGTAAAACTTCAGAGCTTTTTCAAGAAAATATATGAAAATGCATTGGAGCTCCCAAGGATTTAAAAACCATACCCACCGCATACATGCCACACACACAAACACAACATGCAAAGAAAAATACTGATAAATTCAACTCATTAAGTTTTTTTTCAAATATGAATCTTGGTACCACATAAATAGTTTTTAAAGCTATATATTGGGTGGAAAGGTTTGCAGCTGAAAGTACTAAGAAAGTGTTATTATAAAAAGAAATTATTTTACATTTATTTATTTATTGAGAGAAGCATGTGCCTGGGAAGGGCAGAGAGAGAGGGAGAGAGAATCTCAGGCAGGTTCTGTGCTCTGTGCTAAGCCCCATGGGGGGCTTAAACTCACAAACAGTGAGATCATGACCTGAGCCAAAATCACGAGACAGTTGCTTAATGGACTGAACCACCCCAATGCCCTTTTTCTCCAAATTTTGAGAGTACAGTTTCAAATAAAAAAGAAAGCTACCAACCCAATAATGGGTCCCCTTTCACAATTTCAGATGGGCACATATTAAAAAAATCTTGCAATAGTAGGTGCAGGCAGAGACATTGCACAGTAGAAATTCATTGGCTGATGTTGGTCATATTAATTAATATATCTACTTTGGAAAACAGTTTGGCAATAGCTAGCTAGTCCAGTTTTGGATACACATAGCCCACAAGTCAACAATTCAACTCTGAGATAGGGTGTTTCTCAATGAGGCCTTATTGGTAATTTGGGCAGGACGAGTCTCTCTTGTGGAATGCCTTTCATAACCCTGATCTGTGTCCACTGTGTATGAGTTCTGCCTCCTACCGTGGCCATTAAAACCACCAAACATCCTTCACACATTTCTAACCACTTCTAGCGGGGGCGGTCCAGAGCTGATTGAAAAATCCTGGGAGAAACTGACATAAACCCCAGAAGACAAGTCTAAGAATATTCTTTAAAGCTGTTTCATTCTGTTTTTAATAATAAAATAGTGTGAGCATCTTAAATATTCAGAGAAATTAATAAATAAATTAGAGCATCCTCTAAAAACGATATTAGCAGTGCCTGGGTAGCTCAGTCGGTTAAGCATCTGGCTTCAGCTCAGGTCATGGTCTCGTGGTTTGTGGGTTCCAGCCACACTTCGGGCTCAGTGCTGACAGCTCAGAGCCTGGAGCCTGCTTCCAATTCTGGGTCTCCCTCTGTCTCTGCCCCTCCCCAACTCATGTTCTGTCTTTCTTAAAAGTAAATAAACATGAAAAAATAAAAAAAAAAGAACAGAATATTAAATGCCTTTTAAAAATGGCATTAACAAAGCTACATTTATCATTGCAGATACAGTCCTGAAGGTAATGTTGATTGAAAAGCCTGAAATAATATATTGCTTATATAAAATATATAATCAGTAAAGTTCATCTTCATGAATAATAGTATGTTTATCCTTGAATAATATGTAACATAATATATGGAAACAATACATACAGGCTTCAAATACTGATTTCCAGCAGGACATGATGGGAAAGTGACACAGAAAATGTATTTAAGTTTTTATTCCACAAGGTGAGTCACTAGTATGTTCATGATCTATACTTTTCTCTACTCCATGGAAGAAATCTAAGTCTAAAAGAACAGCAACAGGAGTGGATACGGGAATTCGTAACTAAGGCCGAGAATGTTTGGATGAAGCTAATAGGTCCAGAGATCTGAAAATTATTGTGGATGAAAAACTTCAGGCAGGACGATATGGAAGGTCAAAGGCCTTGACGACTATTTAGAACGAGAAAGACCAGGAAAGATTCAAGATCTCCCTTAGGGTAAAATACAGTGACTAAGTGCCGAAGCCCCCTACTTATTGTGTATCTATTTCATGCTTGCAAAGCAGTTTCATGGAGATGATCTCCTTGGGTTCAAGTGACACGGCAATAAAACAAGAGATATAAAGTAGGAAAAGAAGTCTATGGTGCTTGACATAGTCACTTCCTAGCTTTTTAAATGGACATAATTTCTTTAGATGCAGTTAAAGTGAAATATAGTGTGTTCAAGAAATCTGCATTCATGATCTCCAAGAGCCAGTGTCTATACTCTTATAATGGCTATAGAGAATTAGAAAGCGGCTAGAATTCTAGACTGAGGTCATTAATTAATTAAGGAGATATGGTAGAGAGCATTTGAAAAGACAGTGGCCCCCATGGTCTCTATGTTCCCTGATAGCACAGAGATGTCCAGCGAAGTGTCCAACAGGAAACAGGCTCAGTTTTGCTACTAGAGCACCACTTTCCTCCTGAAAGTTGGCTTGTTCCTTCTCTGCTGTTGGGTTTCTGGTCCCTCTTGAATGTTTCTGTGTGTTGCTCATGGTTAAGCGTGGCGCATAGAATGCCACATTTGATTTGACCAACTGTTTCTCATGTCTTCTTTCCACCTCCCTTGAAGACCCATCTGTTTGTTTTTTAAATCAAGCTTCCTATCTTCTCTTGCTTGCATTTTAAAAATTTCAATGCTGTAATAAGATTTTGCTCTTCTGCTCCTCCTCCTCCTTCCCTGATTTGTTTTATTTCACTGTTGGTAAGAAATGAATCAGAATAATTTAGAATATTTCCATGTCTTCCAAATCTGTCCGATTCTGGCAACTTATGCTAAAGCATTGAAATTCCAGGGACTATTTCTGTGTTGGGGCTCCCTAAGGCCACTTCCAGGTTTGGTGGCTCTTTAGGAAGACTGATAGGACTCAGTATTTGGTCTTAAAGCTGTGATTTCCTCTAGGAAATGATACAAAACAAAATCAGCAAGAAAAGTGCCCAGGAAGTCAGGAGGAAATCAGGCACAGTCTTCTCAGTGGGACCAAATAGGACATGGTTAATTCCTCTGAGTTGCGACAACATGTATGATATGTTACCTACCAGGGACGCTCTTGAGAGACCATTTTTTATTGGGTTTTAATTGGGAACCGGTCACATACATACTCTCTGCCTACCATGTACTAAAATTCCAGACTCTTAGAAGGAAAGCAGGGATGTAGCATAAACCAAATTGTTCCCATGTACAGTTCAGGCATAATGAGCCACTCTTGTCAGGGTGATTAGAAACCATCCAAAATCTTAGGTTCCCAGATATCAGCTAAGGACTAACCTTGAGAGCAGGATTCAGAGGTCAAGAATCTCAGACCTGCTAATTGCCCTTTTTTGCACAGTTGCTTTCTTCTTTTGTTGAATGGAATGTTCACTGGTCTGGACTCATTTAAAACTCATGTATACCTTTGTTAAACTCCTTTCAGGGAGAGGTAGTAATTGTGGATATCCTGTTAGAGATTGGAATAAGAGTGAAAGCACAGGTATCGGAATGCCTCAGAAACTCCAGCCCGTGCTCCTTTCCTCCAGTCCTCTCCAGGCAGAGTATGAAGTAGGAATGACTGATGAAGAGAGGAGCGATTCTGGGACCTTCTTCTACACATGAGATTTTAAAGAGACAGTGGGGCAGAGTAGGGCGTCAGCCAGAGGAGACAGGAAGTACTTTTCGGTTAATGCATTTTGTTTCTTTCCAAGAACGTGTGTAGTGGGATTGAAAAATGCATCCAGTGCTTTTGGTTGGTCTTAGTTTTGGAGGGGATTCTGTCCCCATGATTTATTTAGTAATATATCTAACATGTAGAATGATCTTTTCTACCTCAACTGGATTACAAATTTAGCAGCAATTTGACTGATTGATTGGAAAGTTGCATTTGCCGGGGGGGGGGGGGGGGGGGGGGGGGGGGGGGGGGGGGGGGGGGGGGGGGGGGGGGGGGGGGGGCGGGGAGAGCCAAATTAATTTTAAAAGAAGATGCATTTTCTGTTTCTTATATGAAACTGAATTGCAGATACCTTTCTATTAAGGATAGTCTCCTTTGTTATTTTTTAAAAAAATTAATGTTTGTATATTTTTGAGAGAAAGAGACAGAGTGCGAGCAGGCGAAGTGCAGAGAGGGAGACACAGAATCCAGAGCAGGCTCCACGTTCTGAGCTGTCATCACAGAGCCCAACGTGGGGCTCGAACTCATGAACTGCGAGATCATAACATGAGCTGAAGTCAGAAGCTTAATTGACTGAGCCCCCCAGGCGCCCCAAGGATAGTTTCCTTTAGATAACGTTTCTGTGGTGGGGAAGTTGTTCCTTCTACAAGCTCAATTAAATACAGTCAAATGTAGAGCGTCTTATCCCTGTTTTATCAGAATTCAAAATAATCCTTTCACAGACTGGAGTTTGCCTTTATCCTTTTTCATAGGAGGAGTATATGCCATCAGACTGTCACCTTTATTGAATTTAGTTTAAATTTTTCTCCACTCCCTGTATTTTAACAGGGTACGATATGCAATTTTCTTTCTGCTAGTGATAAAAATACCTAATGGTTCACTAAAAAGCTGGTGATGACACATTCTGACTAGTAATAACTACTGGCGGCTCTGTCATTTCAGTTGATATTTAGATTGTGAAAACAAACCCTTGTCATCATATTTATGCTAAAGGAGCACTTTGAGAAGCACAGAATGAGCCAGTGTTACGGAATAATGTGCCTAATAATCAATTAGGCTGTTGTCATTCGTACACCTCTTTCCTTCTTTGTGTTTCTTATTCACACAGTGGTTGTGGTGCACGTTCAATCAGATTCTTTGGGGTGTCATTAAAAAGGTTTGTTCTTCTTTTTCCATTTGTCCAATTGCTTGCGGCCAGCTGGGGAGGATGTCTCGGTTAAAATCATAATAAATGAAACTTCCATTAGGCCTCTTGGCTTGGGGCCGTTTCCTGCAAAGAACTTACCCTGCTATTAGCGATTTGAAGAAGCAGAATGCTTCTTTTTGTTCAATAAATGAAGTTTACCAGGTGGGGAGGCGCAGGTATCTCGTTTGGTGAAGCGATTCTGCTTTGAGTGCTGATGGTTTGCAGGACACGGGCTACATTTTCACTGGTAACTATTTGGATGCAAGTATGTTTAAGTATGTTTGTAAATCTCCTTTAAGGTGAGGCCTTTGAGATAAAAGGCTCCTCTTTGGGGCCAAAATCTAGGAGTCAGTATTGGAGGCAGAGAAATCCAAGAGATACCCTATAGTTCTGACTCAAGTGACAGAAAGGAGAGACCTAAAGTTGAGAGAGAAGGGAGGAATCCCTCAATTTTGTGTCTCCTTTTTCTCTATTTTGTCGTGCCCCAGCTTCCTGGCAATCTTCTGGCAGAGAAAATAGCAGCAGAAACAGCAGGTGCCAAAACAGTGATGAGGGGGATGTCCTTCCTGTTTTGTGAAGCTGCATTTTTGAGGACAGGGCTAAATCATTGCTCCCTTTCCTTTCCTCTTCGTTCATTCGTTCGTTCGTTCGTTCTTTCGTTCGTTCGTTCGTTCCTTCCTTCCTTCCTTCCTTGTTTCCTTCCTTCGTTCCTTGTTTCCTTCCTTCCTTGCTTTTGTTTTAATCTCTCTCAATCCCCCCCACTACTCTGGTGGGAGGGGTGCCTGGGTGGCTCAGTGCCTGGGTGGCTGGGTGGCTCAGTGGATTAAGCGTCTGACTCTTGGTTTCGGCTCAGGTCATGATTTCACAGTTCGTGAGTTCGAGCCCCGCATCGGGCTCTGTGCTGACAGCGTGGAGCCTGATTGGGATTCTCTCTCTCTGCTGCTCCCCTGTGCACACACACAGTCTCTCAAAATAAGTAAATAAACTTAAAATAAAAAGAAAGGAAAGAAAAGGGTAGTTCCAGGGTACCAGAGAGTTTGAGGGGAGGCAGCTGAGAGGAGGGGCTCAGGAAATGATTCCATAGTTTGTGAATTCCTGAACTGACCACAACCTGCACCTTCATGCTTCTGATCATGATTAGCATACCATCTACTTTAAGAATGTAGTTAATGAATAGGACTCCATGCAAGTCTCAGAGTGACCTCTATAGCAATGGCCCTTAGGGGCGCCTGGGTGGCTTAGTCAGTTGAGCGTCCGACTTTCGCTTAGGTCATGATCTCGCGGTTCGTGGGTTCGAGCCCCACGTCGGGCTCTGTGCTGACTGCCAGCTCAGAGCCTGGAGCCTGTTTCAGAGTCTGTGACTCCCTCTCTCTCTGACCTTCCCCTGCTCACGCTCTCTCTCTCTCTCTCTCTCCTAGAAATAAAACAAAAACAAAAACAAAAACCAATGGCCCTTCATAGCTTTTGAGAACAACATTGACCTCAGCCCACAAAATGTGGTTGGAATTGGTGGCTAGAAGCTAATCAAATCGGATGCCTGGCAAAACAATAATGTCAGCATTCTCCATAGATTTAAATAAGGCTCAAGATTTTATAAGAACATTATGAATGTCTAGGATACAATCCATGTTGGCATATAAAGAACTACAGAAATCTCAAATCACATGGGAAAGACAGTGGGTGACAATTAAAATAGGACTTTAAAGCAGCTATTATAAAATGCTTCAGTGACTAATCATGAATTCTGAAGTAAAAGGTAAATTGGAATGTATCCATAAAGAAATAGGAGATACGAAGTAGAACCAAAAGGAACTTCTAGAACTGAAAAATACAATAGTCTCCTTACCTTGCCCTCTCCTAGCCTACTCCCAGATTTCCTCACTATGTAAATTCAATAGCAGAATGAAGATGAGAGAGGAAAGAACCAGTGAATTTGAAAGTAGATCAATAGAAACTATACGATATGAACAAAGGAGAGAAAGATTGAAAAAATATTGAACAGAGATGCTGAGACTGTTGGCCAGTAACAGAAGGTATAATGTTTGTATTATTGGAGTCCCAGAAGGAAATGAGAAAGAGCCCCAGAAATAATGGCTGCAAATTTTCCAAGTTTGGCAAAAGACATAACCTTATAGATTCAAGAAGTTAAGCTACCCCAAACAAGATAAACTGAAAGAGATACACACCTATGCATATCATAACTTCTGAAAACTAAAGACAAAATCTTGAAAACAGTCAGAGAAAAAGTGACATCTTCTCTGTAGGACAACAGTGATTCAAATGACTGAAATTTCTCAGCAGAAATCACGGAAGCCAGAGGAAAGGCCATACCATTTTTAAAGTGCTGAAAGAAAAGTGTGGGATCTGGGATTCCAAGAAAATATCCTTGAAGGTGGAATGAAAATATCTCATATGAGGTAAAACCCAAAGAATTTGGAGTCAACAGACTTGCTATAAAATAACCAGTTAAGGAAGTTTCTTATACCGATGGAAACTTATACCAGAAATTTGAAAATCAGGAATGGAGAAAATGGTAAATATAATAGACTGCTCTTCTCTTCTTGAATTATTTAAAATATGGTTCATTATTGAAATCAAAGTAAAAGCTTGTCTGATGGGAGTTTGCAATTATTTAGATGTAATATTTAAGATAACTTACAAGGGAGGAGGAAGAGGATCCCTATGTTGTGCTATGGTAGGCACAATAATCTCCTTCTGCCCTACAGAATCCTACATCCTAATCCTCATATGCATTAATATATTACATTACATGGCAAAAGGCAAAAGGAATTTGCAGATACGATTAAGACGGTAGACCTTGAGATAGTGAGAAAATGTTGCATTATCCTGATGGGCCCAATTGAATCAAATTGAGTCCTTAAAAGTTGACGAGGATGGCAGAAAGGTGGATCAGAAAAATGAGCTTTGAGTAGGATTTTCCTGGCTCTTAGTAGCTTTAAATATGGAGGAAGGGGCCAAGAGATGTGAGCAGCTTCCAGAGATTGCATATTGGGTCTCATCTGACAGCCATCAAGAAAATGGGAACCTCTTGGTCTAGAATGACAGGAAGTAGATATTCTTCTAGAGCTTCCAAGAAGGTACACAGCCTGCAAACATCTTGATTTTAGCCTGGTGATATATGTCTTGGACTTTTGAACTCTAGAACTGAAAAATTAATGTATTTATCTCGTTAAACCCCAAAGTTTGTGGATTTTTGTTATGAAAGCAGTAAAAAACAAATGCATGTAGTGTGTTTTTTTTCTTGAAGTTGAAGTGCTAAGTTATTGATTCTAAGTAGAGTGTGAAAGGTTAACTATGCATATTGTAACTTCTAGAGCAACCACTAAAATTTTATTAAAAAGAACTATGGTCAAAATAATAATTATGACTTAAGTAGAACACTAAAAAATAGTGTTAATCTTGTAAAAAGCAAGGAAAGGAAACATAACAATAAAAAGCAATGGAAACAAACAACACACATAGGTTGGGAAACCTTAAAACAAACATCTCAATTATTACATTAAATGTAAATGGTCTAAACAAACCAACTAAAAGAGATTGTCAGATTGGAGTTAAACAGCAAGAAGATATACCAATTGTAAACATGTATTCAGCTAACAACAGCCCTTCAGAATACAGAAGCAAAACCTGACATAACTGAAGGGAGAAGTAGACCAATTCATAATTATAATTGAGTAACCCAACACTCCTCCCTAAGTAAGACTAGTAGACAGAAACTGAGCAAGAGTATAGAAGAACTGAATCATTAACCAACTAGATCTAATAAGCGTTTATATAACATTCAACTAATTGACTAAAATATTTCTAAATGAGTATAGAAACAATCCTTTTTAGCATATTTGCAAGTTAAGTTATGAGATGTGAAATAATGTATTTGTGTCTTGCTAACGTGAAATAGAAGTTTGTATTTAGAGCAACATTTTAAAAAGCAGCAAAATGTGGTAACATATTTTATGCTTTCAAAGCTAGCATGACTCAGTGTGCAATCATTGAAATTATAATAATTTAAAAACCAGCTAACCTCTTAAATAGTTACTCTGTGCCAAGCACTGTTCTAAACACTTCACAGAGACTAATTCATTCAATTCTCACAAGAGGACAATGAGGTTGTTCTGGTTAAGCTCTGGAAAATTCAAAATAATAATGAGATACAGAGATCTTGAAGATACTAAAATTGGAAATTATGACAGCAGTATCAATAAAGATAAAACATAGCTTTTCTTGACTTTGAATACTTTGTCTGCATTTGACACTGTGCCTTACATGTTGCATCATTTTGTTTGTACGCTGGATAATATAATCCCCCTTGGATAGGTGAGACAATTGAGGCTTAGTACAATGACTTGCCCCTGATGGTACATCTAAGTAGAATATGGGAAAGCAAAATTCCAACCAATGGAGTCTGTCTCTAGAACCCAAGCTCTTCATCTCTGCATTGCCTACTGAAGATACCCATTTCATCCTGGGAGAAGCTCTTGACTGTACTGGTGGTTATCTGGCATAGGCAGCAGACTCTTCTAGTCCTTCTTTTCTTTATTTTATTTAAAAAGTTTTTTTTAATGTTTTATTTATTTCTGAGAGAGAGAGAGAGACAGCATGAGCAGGGGAGGGTCAGAGAGAGAGGGAGATACAGAATCTGAAGCAAGCTCCAGGCTCTGAGCTAGCTGTCAGCACAGAGCCCAATGTGGGGCTCGAACCCAAGAAATATGAGATCCTGGCCTGAGCCGAAGTCGGACACTTAACCAACTGAGCCACCCAGGTGCCCCTAGTCCTGCTCTTCAAAGACAGTAACTTCTCAATGACTAAATATCCTGTTGTGGAGTGAGATAGAGCTGGTACAAATGCTTGATTTCAGAAAATGTGTTTTGTTGTGGCTCTTGGCCTCCTTTATCCTTAGCCAAACATGACAATGTAAGTACAGGCAGGTCAGAATGACCTGACCCCACTGTTCCTTTTCATTCAGGAAGTATCCATTATGAGCTACTTGACACATAGAATAAGTTTTATTTCTCCAAATTTGATTTTTTGGGGTTAAATCTCTAAGACCTACATATAATTTATCTTTTAAAAAATTATTATTCATCATGATAATATATTCATCATGATAGTATATTCTTTAATCCCCACCTACCCACTCACCTCCCCTCTAGTAACCATCAGTTTGTTCTCTGTAGTTAAGAGTCTGCTTATGGTTTCTCTCTCTCTCTCTCTCTCTCTTTGATCATTTTTATTTTTATTTTTAAAAAATTTTAATGTTTATTTTTGAGAGAGAGAGAGAGACAGACAGACAGACAGACATCAGATGAGCAGGGGAAGGGCAGAGAGAGACAGGGAGACACAGAATCTGAAGCAGGCTCCAGGCTCTGAGCTGTCAGTGCAGAGCCCAACATGGGGCTTGAACCCACCAACCATGAGATCATCCTGAAGTTGGATGCTTAACTGACTGAGCCACCCAGGTGCCCCTGATCATTTGTTTCTTAAATTGAACATATGAATGAGATCATATGATACTTGTCTTTTTTTTTAAAGTTTATTTATTTATTTATTTTGAGAGAGAGAGAGAGAGAGAGAGAGAGAGAGAATGTGCAGGGGAGGGGCAGACAGAGAAGAGAGAGAGAATCCCAAGCAGGCTCCACACTGTCAGCAAAGAGACCGGCGCCAGATTCAATCTCATGAACTGTGAGATCATAACCCAAGCCAAAATCAAAGAATTGAATGTTTAACCTACTGAGCCACCCAGGTGCCCTGGTATTTGTCTTTTTCTGACTTATTTTGCTTAGCATTGTATACTCTAGCTCTAACTATGTTGTTGCAAATGGCACACAAGATTTCCTTCTTTTTTTTAATGGATAGATAATATTCCGTTGTGTATATGTATGCACATATATATCTACCACACCTTCTTTATCCGATCATCTCTTGATGGACTCTTTGGATGCTTCCATAGTTTGGCTATTGTAAATAATGTTGCAGTAAACATGATAGGGGCACATGTATCTTTTTAAATTAATGTTTTTGTGTTCTTTGGGTACATCCCCAATAGCGTAATTCCTGGATCATAAGATAGTTCTATTTTTAATTTTTTGAAGAACCTCCATGCTGTTTTCCATAGTGGCTGCCTCAATTTGCATTCCCACCAACAGCACACAAGTATTCTTGTTTCTCCACATCCTTGCCAACACTTGTGGTTTCTTGTGATTCTGATTTTAGCCATTCTGACAGATGTGAGATGATAACTCATTGTAGTTTTCATTTGCATTTTCCTGATGATGAGTGATGCTGAGCATCTTTTCATGTGTCTGTTAGCCATCTGCATATCTTCCAAGGAGAAATGTCTGTTCATGTCTTCTGCTCACTTTTAATTGGATTATTTATTTTTGGGGCATTGTGCTATATAAGTTCTTTATATATTTTGGATACTAACCCTTTATCAGATATGTCATTTGAAAATATCTTTTCCCATTCAGCACACTGCCTAATTGTTGATTGTTGTTGTTTCCTTTACTGTGCAGAAGCTTTTAATTTTGATGTATTTCCAATAGTTTATTTTTGCTCTTATTTCCCTTCTTTTAGGATATATATATATATATATCCTAAAATATATTTATTGATATATTATAATCAATATAAATTATATTGATTTATATATATAAATTGATACAGCCAATGTCAGATTACTCCCTGTGCTCTCTTCTAGGATTTTTATTGTCTCATATTCAGATCTTTAATCCATTTTGAATTTATTTTGGTGTTTGGTGAAGGAAAGTGGTTCAATTTCTTTTTTTTTTTTGTATCCAAATTTGATTTTGAATTGATCCCTACTGAGTTCAACCTGTAATATCTCAAATTACCTCCTTTCCTGCATCGCATGTGCCAGTCTGTGTAATTAAATATTTATTGGTGAAGCATTCCTATCACTCACTTTCAGATTCTGTGTCTCTCTCTCTCTGCCCCTCCCCTGCTTGTGCTCTCCCTCCCTCCCTCTCTCTCTAAAATAAAAAGAAAACATGAAAAAAAATTTTTTAAATACTTGTAGACATTACCAATCGAATGCTTCAGTCTTGATCCCTTAGAGGAAAGCGTTAGAACTTTCAAGTCACATTTTACACTTTGATGTGCTTGGATACCGCCAAGAAGGCTCATGTTCTCTCTCCTTATATTCTGTTTTCTAGGAGCCACTGAAGTGGTTTTCCGCAGAGAGGAAAGCTCATGGAGTGACTTCCGGGTCTTCACGCAGTCATGGATATGGATAAGCCATCTGTCTGGGGCTCTTTGAAACAGCGAACCAGGCCTTTGTTAATCAACCTGAGCAAGAGGAAGGTGAAAAAGAATGCAAGCAAGCCCCTAGACCTAAGGGCAAGGCGTCCCTTGGACCGCCGCCTCAGCCTTTCTGTCCCTGACCTCCTGGAGGCTGAGGCCTTGGCCCCAGAGGGGCGGCCTTACTCTGGGCCTCAGTCATCCTATACCTCGGTGCCCAGCAGCCTGTCGACTGCAGGGATCTTCCCCAAGAGCAGCAGCAGCTCCCTGAAACAGTCTGAAGAAGAATTGGATTGGAGTCAGGAAGAAGCAGGCCCCCTCCACGCGGGGGAAACAGACTCCGAGGAGGCCTACGCCTCTCCTGCTGAGGACAGGAGGCCTTCGGGCAATGACATCTTGGATCTGCTCCAGAAATCTCCCCTTGAAGAGGCTGCATTTGAAGAGCCAGAGGTGAGATCAAGGCTGGGAACTCTCCTGTTCCTTTTTTCTTTTCTTTTCTTTTCTTTTCTTTTCTTTTCTTTTCTTTTCTTTTCTTTTCTTTTCTTTTTTCTTTTCTTTTCTTTTTTCTTTTCTTTCTTTCTTTCTTTCTTTCTTTCTTTCTTTCTTTCTTTCTTTCTTTCTTTCTTTTTCTCTTTTTTAAGTGCACTCGATGCCCTTGGAAAATTTGGTTAGGAGTTATTTTTGTGGTTAGCTGGGATGGACAGAATGTCATTTACAGGAATGTAAATTCAGGTGGTATTGATTGCACCCATGGTTCCTGTTTGTTTTAGGGTTGGCCTCTGTGTACTTCAAAACTATTACAAACAAGCTTTATAGGATCTTTAAGGCATTAAAAGCCCCATCGGATGGGTTTTCTGTTTCCCATATCCCTGCCAATAAAATTAAGAGCATAACTTTTCCTTGAACTTTTTGCTTTCAGTGTGCGCATGTCTTTCTCTCCACCGTTGCTCAGTCCTACCGTAGGCAAGAATGCATGTACGTGTGTGCATGTGTGTGCCAGTGTAGACGTGTGCATACTTGCTTGTGGACAGCTACACTTGCCTTCTCTAAAAAACCCACAAAGATAAAATATGAAGGATGCAAATTCTTACGGAGTCACTGATTTTACAAAGCTTTAGTATTTCGATAAAAGAGCCAAGTCTAATTATGAGACAAATCTTGTACTTCTAGAATGAATTTAATGTAAATTCAGCCACCAGATTACTAAATCAGAATTTGGACTATAGTCCAAACATCTCTCTCTCTCTCTCTCTTTTAATGAAGATGGACGTCCTGGGGAATGTGTGTCATGTGAATTTTGGGGTTGGCTAATCTGTATCTAGGATGTGGGTCATCTGTTTTCTTCCTAATGAATAGTGGCCAGGTTTCTATCACTTTCATGGGTTGGGGGAAGCAAAGAAGGGATGAGGAAAGGGTTGGCATGTGACAAACTCGTTGCACCACAGGGACAATCAGATGTTAGTCAAGTCTCCTTGCTGTAACTTATTTTGTTTGTAGCTTTCCAGAGAGGTAAGGAAAGGAACTTCTGTGGTGGAAGACACCCATTGGGGTTTGTTTTCCATGTTTTATATACAATGGCAACTTGTTACCAGGCTGAGCCCACAGCCATGGGATAAGACCCCAAATGGTGGTGTCTGAATGTCTTCTAACTTCTTCCTGGTCCTGCCAGTGTCAGCAATGAAGCAAGGTGCAGGGTTACAGTTATGGGGAAGTGGAATGAGGGTGCAAAGCACAACATTAAGAAGGAAGAAGAAGAAAGAATGTGAGAACAGAGAAGCCACATGGAGCCTTGGAATAGTCTCAATGATGGTGCTTCAACCAGCCATAAAACCAAAATAGGGGAAAGTAGGTTTTCAGTAAAGGATACCTTGGTAGGAGAGGGTTCTCCAGACTTTTCCTTGGGCCCCCAGTTCATATCACCGTGGATATTCCACAGAAACCTGATCTCAACTTGTTCTGACAGAATTTTGTCTCCCTCAGGAGCCCTCACAAATACAGATGGTTGTTCTCGGCAACATCACCACTATCTGCCTGGTGGTTTCAAGTGAAAAACTCGTGGATGACCTGAGACTGTCTCACTTTCCTTGCTTTTCACTGAAACCTTCATTGATGCATCTCACCTCTGTCTCCTCCTCACTTCTTCATCTCACCCTTCTTTTCCAAGAAACCCTCTCATCCATCAAGGCTCAGCTGAAAGTCTCCTTCCCTGTGAGGGTTTTCCCAACTGCACAGTCAATATAATAACCCTTCTCTTGTTTGCCTGGCATGCCACTTTTGCTGTCACTGAGCACTAACCCCGTTCTGCTTTCTGTCGGCATCTGTAGGGGGAGAAGGGAGTTGAGACAGGTCAGGGAGGTAGAGAAGGAAAAGTAAATTGGTGGTAGGCAAAGATGTCACTGGGTAAGACCCTGAGAAGGCCACCCACCTCCTAGACCTGTATTAACTGTCCACTGGCCATCTGGGACCGACTCATGAGATGGAGCTAGAGTTCTCATGAGACGGAGCCATAAATGACAAACGTGACTAATTTTCAATGAGGGAGAAATACTGTATAGACTCTAATATTTATTTTGAGAGCAACAGCACACTGCTTCATGATTGTCAAGTTACTTAGGAAGTCAAATCATAATAAACCTCAACTTCGTTACCGTGTAGGGAGCCATAATTATAACAGGGCCTGGAAAAACTTGGGCGAGTCTGTTAAGTGGATTGACTCTTTGGAGGCGGCCTATGTGAGAAGTCACAAAGAACGAGGAGATTGTTGCACGAACATGAATTTCTGCAAGGAGAACGGATGGGTTCCAAGCTGAGGGGTGTCTGATATGCCGTCCATCTCGTAACAAGGACTGAGGTGCAAATGAGGTCTTGACAGACTCATGCTTTGTTTCCTTGAGCCAATGACATCCATAGGCCACGGAGTGCCACGATTCTTCAAGTACTATGGCATAGGCTGTCTCTTCCCTCTGTAGGGTTCAAGGCCATGTCCAAACTTCTACCCAGGCTTTCCTGCTTGACCTCTCCCTTTTTATTGATTGACACATTAATTTATTAGCTGCAGATTATCACTTTCAGTCAGGCTGATAGCCTTTCATGGTTGCCTAGCAACCAGACTGCCTCCTTTCAGTGACTTTGTATGCCTAGCCTCTGATGGGTAGAAGGTGGTCCTAGAGTTTCGTTCTCCTTACTGCCATCACCAAACTTGGGCCTGGGAGGTGGTAACAGGCACCTTATGTTCCTGGCAAACATCTTCACCACCTTGTATATAGTTGGTTATTTATTTATTTTTAAGGTTCATTTATTATTTTTGAGAGAGACAGAGTGCAAGTTGGGAGGGGCAGAGAGAGAGAGAGACAGACAGACAGACAGACAGAATCAGAAGCTCCAGGCTCCGAGCTGTCAGCACAGAGCCCGACACAGGACTCGAACTCACGAACCACGAGTTCAATCTGAGCCAAAGTCGGGATGCTTAATTGACTGAGCCACCCAGGCGCCCCCATAGTTGGTTATTTAGAAGTTTGCCTCTCTTGTTAGATTGGAAGCTCCTGAAGGATAGACATGATGCTTTCTTTTTCTTCCTGCCCAGCTTCCTGCAAGCCTTGTTTATGTGAAATGTATTGATTCATGTTGCTCTGAAACTGTCTTTTTTAAAAAATTTAATGTTTTTATATATTTTTGAGAGATAGAGAGAGTGTGTATGAGTTGGGGGGGGGGCAGAGAGAGAGAGGGAGACATAGAATCCGAAGCAGGCTCCAGGCTCTGAGCAATCAGCATAGAGCCTGACGCGGGGCTTGAACTCACAAACTGTGAGATCACTGTGAGATCATGACCTGGGCCATAGCTGTACTTAACCAACTGAGCCACCCAGTCCCCCCCCCCGCCCCCCTGCCATTGTGCCCTTTTAAATGCAGAGGTAATAATAGTGGTTAAATGGGTTTATTATTATGGTCAGCAACTAATAATCCTGATTGGAAAGATTACTGGCCTCCCTTTAATGTAATCCCCCCTCCTCATTCGTGTAACCCCCCCACACACACAGACACACACTAGGTACATCCTTTCCTGACATTATATTTGGCAGCTGATGTTTTAAATAACTAACTTTGGTGTTAGCTTATGTAGATGAGTTGAGTGGTTTAGAGAAGTACCTTATTGGGATGTTTCTAGAACCACTACGAGGCAACCACAGAGCTTCAGTTTAGTGACCACAAAGAAAGAAAATGACAAACCGGTACAGAGGACCTGGCCTCCAGCTGGTAAACGAGTATGTTAGTTTCTCCGCTTGTCAATTACGCGTCCTTTACTATTTTTGTTTTATCTCAAAAATCGTTACTCAACGTCGCGGTGTCAGTGAGCCAGGCATGTCCACCACATTGCAGGGTCTTTCACAGGCTTGGTGCCTTTTTTCTTCCTCCCGTTGAGCGGCTCACATGTGCGGATGCTGCTCTGGGCACCAGGAGCACAGCCGTCAAGAAAATAGACAAAAATCCACTTCCTCATGGAGACCCTATCTTGATCTCAACAGTGGCAGGCTACAGAGAGATTCAGAGAGGGGTAGGTGTAATGGAGAGAAATGAAGCAGAGACGGTTCTTGGGGAGTGCTGGGATGACAGGGGTTCGAGTCTGGGCAGAGTGGTCAAGAAAGATGTCTTCTGAGATGATAACATTTACCCAGCATCCTAGAGGAGGCGAGGAAGTAAGATGTGTGTGTGTCTGGAGGAGAAGCCTCTGTAGGCGAGACGATAGTAAGTGTCCAGGCTCCAGGGAGGCACAACAGTGCCTGGTATGTTTCAGGAAGAGCCAGCAAACCATGGGGGCCGGACAGGAGGGGATGAGGGCTCCATGGTAGGAGATGTGAGTTATTTCTGAGGCCGCATCATGCAGACTTTCCCGTCCTGTCGGGCAGTCCTGCTAGACTCTGAGGACCATCTGGGTAGCAAAGAGGAGGGGATCCTTCCAAAGGACTCCCAGGGGCTCCATACTGTGTTGCTCACAGGAAGGGATCAGTAGTATACAGGTGGCATTGTGACACCTGATGTAGACCCTGGGAATAGCTTAAGTAGAAGCTTCACCTGGGGAGAGAACCATGCAAGAAGCCCAAAAGGGCTGATGAGCTCTGTGTGCAAGGGGAGGTCGCACTGGCCCGTGGTGTCATTAGCCAGCTCTCTCTGTCATGATGCAAGTGGCAAAGGGGAAGGGATGGAGGGAGTGAAGGGAGGGACTCGGGTGGCTGACCACCTTCATGGAGTGTCTTCCTCCAGTCTTCCTAAACGCACCCCTGTCTTAATACGAATCATCATAGTAAATTAACAATACTAATAGGAAAGCAACAACAATCAAGTCCCACTTTCCGTGAGGTTGTGTATAAGGGGCTTTGCTAGGCACAGTACGTGAGTATTGTCTCATTGGACCACGTCTGCCTGGATCACGCTGTATCCAAGCAGCCTCGAGTGGCATCTGGCCCAGAAACACCACTGCTCATAGGTCTTCTTGGAGTGAATGAATTGCACTCTGCCCCCTGCCCCCACCAATCTGTGAGGCAAGTCAGTGTCTTTTTTGCCCCTTTTGGACAAGTTCCCATATCTTGAATTTTAAGTCACTTTTTCAAGGACGCAAAGCTAGGAAGTGGAACAAGTCGGGTGGAAATCAGATATTTCTGACCCCCCGAGCCTCGACGGCCCCTGCAGAGAATTGCGGATCAGTACACCAGGCGAGGGGTTCTCATTTTGGATTTTGGGCAAGTCATGGCCCAATGAAAAGAGTAGAGGGCCCAGGACACTCAAGCGAATGCCTAACTCTTTGGTCTCCCTCAGGCAACTGTTTGTCCCCATTCACTTGGGCTCCTTTATTTGTATATTGGTGATACTCATGATAGCCTGTGGGTCCCTTATAAGAAGTTAATAGGAGTGTGTGTGTATTTGTATCTTAGAAAGTGCTAAGGAAATGTAAAGGGGACCATTATTACTTTAAACTATCTACTAGTGGGGTGCCTGGGTGGCTGTCAATTGAGCGTCCAGCTTTGGATCAGATCATGATCTCAGGGTTCATGAGTTCAAGCTCCATGTCAGCTCCGTGCTGGCATCTCAGAGCCTGAAGCCTGCTCCAGATTCTCCATCTCCGTTTCTCTCTGTGCCCACCCACTTGTTCTCTGGCTCTGTCTCTCTTTTCAAAAATAAATACCCATTAAACAAATTTTAAAAATAAGAAATAAACTATCTACTGGTAACAAGCATGAAAACAATGCATGAAAGGTCAGTGGACAACTATTACTGAACAGGAAAAGAAAAGTTGACTATACCCGGGGTTGGCACACTTTTTCCATAAAGGGCTAGGTGATAAATATGTCTAGCTTTGTGGACCAGAAGGCCTCTGTTGCAACTTTTCAGCCTTGGTATTGTATCCTGAGATCATCCATAGACAGTATTTAAATGGATAGATGGGGCTGTGTTTCAAAGTTTAAACTTTATCTATAAAAAAGGTGGTGGATTGTAACTTGCTGACCACTGATTGATACTGACCTGTGATTGAGTAGTGTCTATATGTACACACATGCATATACACACACACACACACATGCCTTATATTTTGCATATTATCACTCCAGAGTAATCGCTTATAGAGAAAACAATCTTGGGAGTGGGGAGAAACTAAATATGTGTACCTTGATTGTATGATCAATAGCCTCCTGAAAAGCTGTGTAAAAAGTGAATCTGCATAGACGTAGACTCAGCTGCTCGGTAGACCTGAGTTTTTCTGAACAGACATTATAGATTTTTAAAATTTTTTAAAAATGCTTATTCATTTTTGAGAGGGAGAGAGACAGGAGGGACAGAGAATGAGCCGGGGAGGGGCAGAGAGAGAGGGGAGACACAGAATCCAAAGCAGGCTCCAGGCTTCGTGTTGACAGCTCAGAGCCTGACGTGGGGCTCCAACTCACAAATGATGAGATCATGCCTTAACTGAAGTTGGACCCTTAACCGACCGAGCCACCCAGGTGCTCCAGACATTGTAATTTTGTGCTCTAGTCATCCTATGGGTCTTGTTTTGATTCTGTCACTGTATCCAGGCTGTGCTTAAGGGTCTTTCTAGCCATCCCATCCCCTTTGCTCTTTTCGCTACTTCCTTTGTCTTGTCTTGTGTTTGTGTTCGAGAGTGTCATCCAGAGTGTTCAGAGTCTCAGTAACCTAGATGTGGGCGGACCGATTAAGTAAATACATATTAAGGGTATCGTTCGCTCTACTGATGTATCCTGAGTATTTTTCAAAGACTGTAGAAATTCTCTTTTTAGCCAGCATGTTCCTAATTTAGCTTTCCTAGATGTGGGTTTATGTCTCCTTCTACTGAAGTTTAAACACGCAGTGATTGTTTACATGGTTTATAATTTGGCTTCCTGTGTGTACATCATGGTGAGAGCCTTTGGATGAGCCACAGGGGAGGTGGTATTTGTACAAGATCACATTTAGTGTACACAAAAGGAAGTTGTTTACTCGCATCAGTGTCTTGCTCTTGAGATCCTCTGTGACGGGCGGAGAGTTGCTTTTTTTTTTATAGATTGGCCCATCCAAGCTCATATCTCCCCATATCCTACTAAATTTTAATAAATTTGCCTTCTTGCAATTAGGGGACACTCCTCTACAGAGAATGCAAAATCTGTTACCTTCCCACTGATTCCGGTTTAGGTAGAATGGAAATAACCAATGCAAACTCTCTTGTCATTAAAGACAAAACAAAACCAGAAAACACAAAACCACTTATCCAAAAGCCAGCAGTGAGCATTGTGGGAGAGATGGCTAAATCATATCCTAATTTTCATGCCATGTTGTTATTGCCATGCTTTTGGAATGTTTCTAAGTAATTAGACCTCTTTTACATATTAACCTTTTTTAGCATTATGATATTCAATCACAATTTTTTTATTGTTTATTTTTGAGCTAGAGAGACAGAGACAGAGACAGAGCATGAGCAGAGGAGGGGTAGAGAAGGGAGACATGGAATTGGAAGCAGGCTCCAGGCTCTGAGCTGTCAGCAGAGCCTGACAGGGCTTGAACTCACGAATCGCAAGATCATGACCTGAGCTGAAGTCAGACGCTTAGCCAACTGAGCCACCCAGGCGCCCTTAGCATTAGGATATTCAAAATTATGTATGTTTCCCTGTGTCCTTGGAAATAATGTGTTAGCCACTTTTGAAACCAACACCAAATGAATAAACTAGGGCGCATCTGTACAATGGAATAGTATTCGGCCACAAAAAAAGTTTGAATGATTATAGAGGACAACTTGGATGGGTTTCAAAGGCATTGGGCTGAGTGAAGGATGTTGGTGTCAGATGTTTGCATATTGACCGAGTCCATGTGTATAGTATTCTGGAAACGATAAAATTACATGGGGAAGACAGACAAGTGGCTGCTGTGGTCCCGGGATGGTTTAACCCCAGTGGGATAGCATGAATGAGTGTTAACGGGGTGACAGAACTGTTCTGTCTTGATGGCTGTGGTGATCCCTCAAATACATATGTGTGTCAAAAACTGTACCATCGGAGGTGCTCGAGTGGCTCAGTCGGTGAAGCAAGTGACCATTGATTTCCGCTCAGGTCAGAATCTCAGGGTTCAAGGGATTGAGCCCTATGTTGGGTTATTTGCTGACAGTGAGGAGCCTGCTTGGTGTGTCTATCGGTCTGTCTGTCTGTCCCTCTCCCCTTCCCCTACTTGGTCTCTCTCTTTCTCTCTCTCTCTCAAAAATGAACATATAAAAAATGTAGCACTGTATACATCTACAAAACAGCAGTTTTACCATGTGTTAATTTTTCAAAAGTGAAATAAAATTAAAAAAAAAACAACCAGAGGGCTTGATTATGCTTGTTGAGTACATCACAAATATATTCTGATGATAGTGAGATACGAGGGACTCCTATGAGGAAAATCTTAATTGTGCTGTCATTAAAGAAAAGCCCATTTGCATGGTTCCTGGGTTGACAAAGAAGTGAAGGAGTGTACCTTCTATTCAGGTGTAGTACCTGAGGCTCTCTGCAAATTGTAGGGGAACATTCAAGGTTATGTGTCCCCCAGCAGCTGTAACGTGTCCTCCGGTGCCGATGTAACATTTTGGCTCTTCATTACGGTGATCGGTTTCCTTCGTTTGTGTGTATATATGGTGTGTGACAGTTACGGTGGCCGTGGGAACCGTAAGTTTAAGTTCTGTGACTTTTCTGTGAGTAAAACCAGCCATAACATTGAATTAGTGTCATTCTTCACATTTAATTTCCATGTTGTTGTAAGTGGAAGACTTAATCACATATTGGATAAAAGCGCCATGTTCAGTTTTGACAGCGTGTAAGTGATGGTGATTGTGTGGACTCATTTTGTCCCTTAATTAGCATTAAGTACAGTGAGGCCAACTCGGGAGAGGGTGTTTGGTGTGGCCTCTGAGGGCTGACATTTGAAAGCCCCTGTCCATCCAGCTTTGTGGCTGACAGTAGAAGATTCTGGACCACCATGATCTTTGGCAAATAACCACACACTTTAAATGGAAATTCTGATCCCAGTGCTGGTGGCTTGGTAGAATTGCACAGGATTGGTTAAGAGGAGCATCGATTTGTTTCCTAAAACTGGAGACACCGGTGGGTCTTCAGGCTACAGTGGATCCGACGGCAGGTGGTGCATTGTGGGCTCTGGACGTGATGGCATGGCCGGGTTCTTGTGGTTTTGTAAATCAGGTAGTAGAGGAGTTGGTAAGCTTCCAGGAGATATTGTGTGTGGTGTGAAAGGCATAGGGCAAATCTTTTGAGACTGAGGGAGTCAAGTAAGTTTCTGATTGTCCTCATAAAGGTAATCAGATAGTCCTGTCCAACCATCCTGGCTGCCTTTCACATAGGACAAAATAGGAGCTCAAGAGCCAGGGTGGGAGGTGACGAGTGGAGGTTGTCTCTTCTTTACAAGTCTGCTAACAGCTCTCCTACACTGAGGGTTAGGGCTCTCTTCTCGGCCCTCACTTCCAGCGGAAGGTCATCCAGGGCCAGGGTCATTCTGGTGACCACAGTGCTGGGAGCCTTCAGGAAAGGTCCAAGTGTCTGAAATAATCGTTGATCCTGGTGAGTGTATCTGAAGTAAATGAATTATCTTCGCAGTCCAGGGACATTAGGCCTGGGACTGGTGGAGAAGGAGGCAGGTGGGAGCATCATGGGTGCGGGAGCCCGAGGCCTCTGTCCTTCCTGGGAAAGGACTTGTGAGGCTCCAGGCCACCTTCTGATCAGGGCTGATGGCTGCCTGGCTGCAGCATTTTGTGACGTCCCTGCATGCACGGGGTGGACGGAGAGCCCCTGCTTGTTTGCAGCCTCTCACCATCCCCCCATTCCTCGTAGGGGGCCAAGAACTGCCCTCGTGCTTGGAAGCCCAGAGCCTCTTGCTGCCTAAAGGTCTCTCTAAGAGAGACAGAGACAAAGAGACTGTGTGCACTTGTGCATGTGTGTGTGTGTGTGTGTGTGTGTGTGTGCGCGCGCGCGCGCACACGCCTTGGAAGGGAGCCTGCCATCCAGGCAGAAAGTCTGACCCGTGTCATGGCCTCTCTGATGGATGCGATGGATGGGAAAGACCAACGACCACGATGCCTCCTGTCCCACATATACCCTCAGTGGTTCATGGTCATCGAAGCAGCCTCCGCAGGTCTGCTGCCTGCCTCAGTTTGCCTCTAACTTCGGAGTTACCTAGCCTTGTTTGGAGGGAGAAATCCCGTGTTTCTCACACCGGAAGTCAGCCCTGGCTAATGCGCGAACCAGCCAGGAAAATGTCCTAAACTGCTGGAAGATCATGAGCTCATTTCCCTTCCACTCTGCCTTTTCTTGCAGGCAGCCACCCTTACATCCATCCCCAGAAACCTTCAAAGAGTCCCCAGGTTCTTCTGGACTGCATTATGCATATCAAACCTGCATAATGGACATGTCTACTATATTCCACACTGACTACTGACTGTTGCCCACTTCATTGCTCTGTGGGATCATTTCCTGGGCAGCTATTTATTTATTTGTTTGTTTGTTTATTTATCTACTTATCTATTTATTTATTTATCTATTTTGAGAGAGATGGTGGAGGAGAGAAAGGGAGAGAGAGAACCTCAAGCAGATTCTGCACAGTTTAGATCCTGATGCAGGGCTCAGTCCCACCAACCAAGAGATCATGACCTGAGCAGAAAGCAAGGGTCGGATGTGCAGCCCACCAAATCACCCAGGTGCCCCTCCTGGGCATCTTAAATTAGAAAACAGACCTCTCATTCTGAGGTCAATTTGTTCAGAATTTGCATTTCTCATCCTTTGGTTGGTGATCGTACAGACTCACAAAGGTATGGTTTGAGGAAGGGCTCCCGGATCACACTGTTGAAATGTTTCCTCCCGTGTGACAAGCCCAGGTCTCTGGTACCGATCCATCCATTTCTTTTTGGTAGCAGGCGGTCACGCAGGCCCACCCCGGGAGGGCGCTGGTGGGGTGGCTCTGCTGCTCCCGTTTCACTTATCAGAACAAAGCTGCTGGCACGTGAAGCCCTGGACAGACTAGGGATGATGGAGCAGCCTGATGCTGGAATAGAATCAGCCTTACCCACGCTCCGATGCTCTGATCAATGGCCAAGATGCCCAAGGCTACAGTCAGGTGGATTCCACCGAATCAAACTTTTGTTGCCAAGACTTGCCACACATGCACAAAGGCAGCCTGCCCACCCGAAACTGAGCGTGCATGTGAAAGATTCAAAGGGCAAGACCTGGTAAAGGATATCCCTGTGGGTTAGTATCATTTTTCTTTTCTTTTCTTTTCTTTTTTAAATTTTTTGAATGTTTTTTTTTTATTTATTTCCAGGAGAGAAAGAGAGACAGCATGAGCAGGGGAGGGTCAGAGAGAGAGGGAGTCACAGACTGAAACCAGGCTCCGAGCTGGCAGTCAGCACAAAGCCCGATGCGGGGCTCGAATCCACGAACCGCAAGATCACAACCTAAGCGAAATTCGGACGCTCGACAGACTAAGCCACCCAGGTGCCCCTGTTTTGCTCTTCTAATACAGGTTTTTTTTCTTCTTCTTCACAGAAACCATGTGGAAGTGGGGATCTGAATGCTTCTCTGACATCTCAACAGTTTGAAGAGCAATCTGTGAGTGACAGGCCTTAAAAACAAACACTAGAGTAAATATTAGAAATATTTCTTCCCAGATGTTTGGATCTGTATTTCTTTGCCTCTTCGATTTTTCAAGAACACTGAACCATAGCCACCTACAGAGATGGGCCTGGCAAATTAGAGCGGAAAGAGGTTAATTCAGAGTCTATTGATTTGTCAGATGGGGACAGATTTTTCTAAAAATACAGAACTGCCCTCCAATTGAGTGGGAAAGTAAAGGAGACAAAGCCATTTTGAAGTGCTTTGAAACCTGAATTGGGGAGAGCTTTCAAAAGAGGGCTGTCAAGGGAGACCTAGCCATAGAATCGATTAATTGAATGTCGAAAAAGTGAACGAGAAATTACTTTATCTGCCCTTTCTCTCTGGAAAGACAAAAATTTGAACTAGTGCAAAACTCTGGTTTGAATCTTTAATTGGATTCATTTGATAAATCTTCAAAAATAGAGTTGGACTCGACATGGCGCCCTGTAGGAGTTGATGCATTCCTGGGGAGGGGTGTGAGCCGAGCTGAGGGGAGGCAAGGCTGAGGGTCATGTGTAGGAGACACCACAGTGGGGGCCAGGGAATGGAGAAAAACTACACAGAGGGGAGAGCATTCAAAGTGTGTCCCAGTGGACCCTGGAGGGGCACATGCCTAAGGGATGTGCAGGCCCAGGAGGCCAACAGCTGAGTGGTCATGAACGTGAACTGCAGTGTTTTTATTTCATGCGGAGGAGGTGCACCGGAGTGGAAGGGCTTGGTGGGAAGGGGGAGAAAATGAGGAAGCCACTTTACCTCCACGTGTTCACATGTCTGTTGGGGCTAACTAACCCACAGCTGCATTTCTGCATGCTACTTCCTCCTGCATATTCCACCGCGAGTTCTAGATGAAAGAATCCTGCAGGTGCACCTGGGTGGCTCAGTAGGTTGCGAGCCTGACCCCTGATTTCAGCCCAGGTCATGAACTCACGGTTCGTGAGTTTTAACCCCGCTTCGCGCTCCGAGCTGGCAGTGCAGAGCTTGGGATGCTCTCCCTCCCTCTTTCTCTGCCCCTCCCCTGCTTGCTCTCACTCTCAAAATAAATAAATAAACTTAAAAAAATTAAAAAGGAAAGAAAGAATCCTACAGGAAGTCACTGAGTTGAAGGGTATTTCAGATCCTGATACATTTCGGAGAGCAATAATACCACTTGTGTGATTTTTTCATGGGGGGGGTTGGGGAAAGTTAAATATTGCAAGGATACCATCCGGAATTTTGATAAAATGCCACTGCAAATAATTATAAAGAATGTCAAGGTGGGTGGGGTGGCAGATGAAGCTTGAAGATTTGCCTTTGTCGTGAACCCCCCCCCTTTTATTTTGGCTCAAGCTAAGAGAGGTTTCAGAAATTCTCTCCCTCGATCCCCCAACAATAGACTTAACTTCCTTCTCCATCTGTGCAGATGTTTGGGGAAGTCGGCGATGGCCTAAGTCACCTGCCCAGTCCTTTTGCCTACCTCCTCACCATACACCTGAAGGAAGGCCGCAACCTGGTCATCCGAGATCGCTGCGGTGAGCCTGCGTCCGCTGAGCCCTTGCACCTGGTTCTCTGCTCTTGTTTCTATGTTGCTAGTGCACCTTTCTCGTCTCCTGCAACAGAGCAGAGCTCAGATTTACACCCCGAAGATATCAAGGCATTTGCAGCAAACTATTGAAATACACTGAATCTTCCTTTCCTTCAGTGTTGTTAAATTAATAACAATAACGATCATAGTAATAATGGTAATACTCACAATAATGATACGAGTAAAAATCCCATGAAGTAAGCCACTATAATCCTGGCGCACAGCAACTGCTCAAGAAAATGCTCCCTTGAGTCTACCTTAATTGTACATAAGAAAAGATGTGAATACGTCGTTAGTGTGATGTTATCAAATGTACACAGGCCTGGAGATGCCCTTTGAACCCCATCCCCTGCCTTTGCCGGCATCAAAACCCCACCGGGCTCCCCTCCCTCAGGATGACAGTTGTTATCTGTGTATGATTTGATTTGTTCACCTTTTTCACCTGTTTCTGTGCATTTACACACACACATATGTACACACGAGAATTTTTTTAAGTTTATTTATTTTGAGAGACAGAGAGAGCACATAAGCGGAGAAGGAGTGGAGAGAGAGAGACAGGGACAGAGACAGAGAGAGAATCCCAAGCAGGCGTCCCACTGTCAGCACACAGCCCGATGGGGGCTCGAACTCACAGACGGTGAGATCATGACCTGAGTCCAAATCAAGAATTGGACACTCAACCAACTGAGCCACCCTGGCGTCCCCACACGTGAATATTTTTAATTAATATGATACTATAATGTCCATATTATCCTGCAATAAGCTTTTTTTTTGCTTCACAATATGTACTCAAGATTGACCATGTTTTTCCATGTAAATATATCTCCTTTCTTTTAAATGCTATGTAACATTCCATAGTATGATGTTTTATTTATCTATTTCCCTACTGACAATTGCTGCTTTTTTGCAACTTCCTCAGCAGTGTGAACAATACTGTCATGAACACCCCGTGTATGTTTATGTGCGTAAATAAGAATTTATCTTACAGAGAGTAGCATGTGTTTGAGAGCAGAGAGCGGGGCCAGACTGCCTGGGCTCAAATCCTTCCCTTCTCCATTTTTTGCTCTTTGATTCAAAAAACATTCGTTGGCCCCTCTGTGAGTTTATTTTCTCATCCAAACAATGAAGGTAATAATATTAACCTTCATTATAGGCTATTAGGAGTATTGAAGGTAATAACTTACATAAAGTGCTTAAAACTGCATCTGGCTTCTAGCACTTCATGAAAGCAAACTGTTGAGGTGCCTGGGAGCTCAGTCAGTTAAGCGACCAATTCGTGATTTCGGTTCAGGTCGTGATCTCACTGTTCTTGGGATCAAGCCCCATAGTGGGCTCTGCGCTGACAGTGCAGAGCCTGCTTGGGATTCTCTCTCCTGGTCCCTTCCTCTGCTAGCGCTTGCACCCTCTCTCTCACTCTCTCTCAAAATAAATAAACATAAAAAAAAAAAGCTAACTGGTGTTAGCAATCAGGACAGAACCTAGAAATAGAAGGATCCAGGGGAGACATGCTGTTGAAAGTTTAAGAAATGCTGGCAAACTGTCCTCCACATAGCAGAAAACATGCCCTCGCCTACAATATGTTACTATTGTTGAATATTTCCTTTTCATTTCCAGCATTAATGGTTGTTTAGTGCAGTCTGTTGCTTATGTCTTATTTCTATGGGCGCTTCTGCCCTTTAGAGAGCTTACATTTCCTTACAAGCAAATATATTTGTGTTTTCTTTATTGTATTTTATGTATTTATGTATTTATTTAAAATGTTTATTTTTGATAGCAAGAGAGCACAAGTGAGCAGGGGAGGGGCAGAGAGAGAGAGAGAAAGAGAAAGAATCCCAAATAGACTCCACACTGTCAGCACTGAGCCCCACACAGGGCTTGAACTCAAGAATGAACCATGAGGAATACAAATCAAAACCACACTGAGATACCACCTCACGCCAGTCAGAGTGGCTAAAATGAGCAAATCAGAGAACTCTAGATGCTGGCGAGGATGTGGAGAATCGAGCACCCTCCTACACTGTTGGTGGGAATGCAAACTGGTGCAGCCCCTCTGGAAAACAGTGTGGAGGTTCCTCAGGAAACTAACAATAGAACTCCCCTAGGACCCAGCAATAGCACTGCTAGGAATTTACCCAAGGGATACAGAAATGCTGATGGGTAGGAGCACATGTACCCCAGTGTTCATAGCAGCACTCTCAACAATAGCTAAAACATGGAAAGAGCCTAAGTGTCCATCAACGGACAAATGGATCAAGAAGATGTGGTTTATCTATACCATGGAATTGAGAAACCATGAAATCTGGCCATGTGTAGTAACATGGATGGACCTTGAGGGTGTTATGCTGAGCGAAATAAGTCAGGCAGAGAAGGACAAATACCATATGTTTGCACGTATAGGAGGATTAGGAGGAACTTAACTGAGGACCATGGGGGAGAAGAAGGGGGGAAATGGTGGGGGAAGGGGAGAGAGGCAAACCATGAGAGACTCTTGAATGCTGAGAAACAAACTGAGGACTGATGGAAGAGGGGGGGGAGGGGGGAGATGGGCATGGAGAAGGGCACTTGTGGGGATGAGCACTGGGTGTTAAATGGAAACCCATTTGACAATAAACTATTTGAAAAAAAAAAAAAAGAATAAACCATGAGATCCTCACCTGAGCTGAAATCAAGAGTTGGATCTTAACTGACTATTAAAAAATACTCCCCGATAGTATTTTTTTAAATTTTATTTTACTTAGTAAGAAGGAATTTTTTTTATTCTAAGGAATTGAGTGCCTTCCTTCAGGTCTTCAGTAGAGTCTCCTGTTGCTTTCTATTTACTCTGTTCTGGAATATGAGAAGGACAAAATACCTCCTAGACCCTTCTTTCTCTCATCTGAGTCTGTTAGCTTTTCTTTCTAATTCTTCCCATGTTTTTTTTTTTTTTCCCCATTCAGGGAGAATTCCTCATCTTGGTCTTCCAGCTTACTCATTTTCTTGTCAATTGTGACCATTGTGCTATCTGTTCATGTATTGAGTCATCATTTTAAAAAAATTTTGTATCTGCCTATGATTGTTTCATAAATGAGATGATACCATCTTTTTCTGAGCATACTTAGTATACACTTAAAATCTGCTGTTCCGTGCTTTATCCCTTTGATATCAGTTTGGCGTGTTTGCTACTCACATTTTTGTGAGTCCTTGTATCTTGTATCTTGGTCTTCCAGCTTACTCATTTTCTTGTCAGTTGTGACCATTGAGCTATCCGTTCATGTAACGAGTTGCCATTTTTAAAAATTTATGTATTAGCCTATGATTGTTTCATAAATGAGATGATACCATCTTATTTCTGAGCATATTAAGTATACACTTAAAATCTCCTGTTTCGTGCTTTATCCCTTGGATATCAGTTTGGCATTTTTGCTACTCACTTTTTGGTGTGTCCCTCTGTCCTTGTCCTGCCATGCGTGGATGCTAGTTTTGCTTCCTGTGTCCTGCCTTCTCTGACAGCGAGCAGGGCTAGTACATGCAAGTGGACAGGCTGGGCCAGTAGTTCAGGCGGCTCCTTCCCATTCCCGCCAGTTCTCGCCAGTTCCCGGTTATCACCTGTCACTAAAGCCTTCCTCTCTGGCTTCCTGCTCATGCTCACTCTTGGAGCTTGCAGCCAAGGGCTGTTGCTGGTCACTCCTTGGCACCAACGAGGAGGGGATGGTGCTGGCCCACCCAGCTGCTCCACGTAGGCTGTGCTAGCTGGTTGGCATAGAAACCGATAGTTTCCCAGGCCATTGTCTGCCTCCCGTATCTGCTGCCGGCAGGCTCAGAGCATCCTTGGTTTACCTGCCACACACCCTCATGTTCTCCCACCCAACCCTGCTTCTGAAAACTTTTTGCCATGACTTTCTTCTGCTCATGTTCTGGAACATGGATTCATTGTCAGTCTGATCTCACCTGACTTCCATCTTTCAGGATCTATAAAATATGCTCACTTAAAAAGAATTTTTTTTAAATTAAAAAATTTTAAATTGGGGCACCTGGGTGGCTCAGTCGGTTAAGCGTCCGACTTCGGCTCAGGTCATGACTTCACAGTTTGTGGGTGCAAGCCCCATGTCGGGCTCTGTGCTGACAGCCAGCTCAGAGCCTGGAGCCTGCTTCAGATTCTGTATCTCCCTCTCTCTCTGACCTTCCCCTGCTCATGCTGTCTTTCTCCCTCTCTCAGAAATAAATAAAACATTCGAAATTTTTTTTAATTAAAAAAAATAAAAAAATTTAAATTAAAAAATTTAACTTTTTAAATTAAAAAGTTTATTGATTTTGAGGGAGAAGTAGCATGAGTGGAGGAGGGGCTGAGAGAGAAGGAGAGAGACCATCCCAAGCAGGTTCCAGGTTGCCAGCACAGAGCCAGATGTGGGGCTTGAACTCATGAAACTGTGAGATCATGACCTGAGCCAAAACCAAGAGTCAGATACTTAACCAGTTGAGCTACTCAGGATCCCTCTTTCTTTTTTTAAGTTTATTTATTTTGAGAGAGACAGAGACACCATGAGTGGGGTTTAAGTTTTTTTTAAAGTTTGAAATATGCTCATGTTTCTTTTTAATGTTTATTTTTTAATGTTTTTTAAAAATTTATTTTTGAGACAGAGAGAGATAGAGCATGAACAGGGATGCGAAAGAGAGAGAGGGAGACACAGAATCCGAAACAGACTCCAGGCTCTGAGCTGTCAGCACAGAGCCCAATGCGGGGCTCAAACCCACGAACCGTGAGATCATGACCTGAGCCGAAGTCAGATGCTCAACTGACTGAGCCACCCAGGTGCCCCTTTAATGTTTATTTTTTAAGAGACAGAGCATGAGAGGGAGAGGGACAGAGAGGAGACACAGAATCCAAAGCAGGCTTAGGACTCCGAGCTGTCAACACAGAGCCTGAGATGGGGCTTGAACTCATGAACCATGAGATCATGACCTAAGCCAAAGTCAGATGCTTAACTGATTGAGCCACCCAGGTGCCCCTGCTCACTTAAAAAAAAAAAAAATGGATATCCCTTTTTTATCCCTCTCTATCTAACTCTTTTTATTTTCTCAGACAGAGACTTTCAAAATAGTGGGGGAAAAAATCTCATTTTTTCCTTTTTGGTAAAATGTGTTTTCTATGAAAATCATAATTTCTTATCTATCAGTCGTGTGACTTCTTGTGTTCTATCATTGGGCCCTATTGTAAACATAGGCATTTTAGTAGATACATCTCTTATATTCCTTTTAATGACTTGGGCGGGTAGCGTTTCATACCTGAAGTAACCTCTAGGGAATAATCATAAACCAGTGTAAATTAACTCCTACAAAACCCCCGACTCTTGCTCTGAATTGGCCCAGTGCCCCGTGGGAGCTCTGTCAGATGAGGGTCATCATTGAGCTGGTCTCAGGCCAGCTTATCTGGAATTGGAGATGCGTGTTCCATGGAGTGCATATTTGACTGGAACAGGAAGATGTTCCAAACCTTTAAGAAACATGTTTTGTTTTAAAGTTTTGGAATTTCTGATAATGTGTCACTTTGGGGAAGGGGTACAGGCCCTGGGCTACTTCTACAAGCCCGCAGTTCTCTTTCCAGTTTACCCATCTTCTCTGGATCCTTCCCTCGGAGTGGGTTCTCTGGCCCCACTACCGTTGACCTACGATTACTAGTAGCAGACTCCTAATAGGTGGTCAGTAAACTCGGCAGATAATGGAGAAGACATTGCACATGCTGGCAAATGACCCAAATAATGGGTGTGTGTGTGCTCGTGCTCTATATCTTGCCCATTTGGGGACAAAAGAGAAACTGTAGCCTGTGCTAGAATCCCTGCCATTGTCATCTCTTGTCTGAAGAGTTTCATCGGAGTTAAAACATCACATGACCTTGGCTTTATCTTGTGTAAACCCAATATGATCCAAATATAAATACCCATTAAGGCATCTAGGTCATAAACTGTGCTGTCCCAGAACCTACATCTTTTGTAACCAGTAGTGACTGTTCTTGTCTGTCTTATTTTATTTATTGGGAAAGTTAATCATTATTGAGAAAATATCCCTCTCCCAGCGAATTCTTTCTCTATAATTTGAGGTGCACGGTGCTTTCTACACTGTGATTCTATTAATCTCTGCTTGGTTTTCATAAACATTATGTCAGTGATCAGGGAAGTGTCCCAGAGCCCACTCAGGGTGGGGCCGCATTTGAGTGAGCTCGACTGGTTTAGGGCAGGGATCGGAATTCCTATGATGCCCACTCCCACTCATGCCTCCTTTGCTTGGGACGGACATTGTTTATCAGTACAATGTTCTTTTCTTTTATTTTTTTTTAATGTTTATTTATTTTTGAGAGAGAGAGAGACAGAGCATGAGCAGGGGATGGACAGAGAGAGAGGGAAGACACAAAGCCCAATGCAGGACTTGAACCCATGAACCAGATTGTGACCTGAGCCAAAGTCGGATGCCACCCAGGCACCCCTTCAACATGATTTTCTATGGGACCCAACCCAGCCTCAGAATTTTGTCCAACACAGTCCTTTGCGCCAATAGTTTTCAAACTTGAATGAGCATCAGGGCAGCCTGGAGGGCGGATGAAAACACGTTACCCACCCCCAGAGTCTCTGATTCAACAAGTCTTGAGTGGGGCCTGAGGATTTGCATTTCTAGCAAGTTCCCAGGTGATTCTGATACGGGGGGTTCAGGGGGGAAACTTGGGGACCACTGCTCTGGGCCGCCGCTGTCTACCAGGGCACGTTGGCACTTGAGAAGAAACATTTGCTTCTCCTGATCGTAGGTAGAGCTTCATTTCTCTACTAGGTACAACCATTTCTTTTCCTGAGAATTTCCCTCATTCCATATGTGCACTCCAACATTAGTCTCCAGCTTCCTTTCTTTTTTTTTAAATTAATGTTTAATTTTTTAGAATTGATTTTCACTTATGACAGGGAGGCCTTTGGAGTGTTGTTGGAACGTATTATGCCCTTGGCTGTTAAGAGGGACACCCCCGGGCTATGGAAGTCAGTCGCAAGGTATTGTTTCTGAATGTTTCCGGAGAAAAAGGATTTTGATGAATCATTCTCTGAGGAAAGCGTTCGGTATTTCTTTAGATTGTTACATAATCAGTGTTTACGCTTATGTAACTTGATGTCTAGAACATGGGTTGAGAACTCTTTCTGTAAATATTTTAGGATTTATGGGTCCTAAGGGCGCAGTGACAGCTACTCACCTCTGCTGGTGTCGTGCCCAAACAGCCATTACCTTAAATCAATTTTAATGATTCACTTCCTTGTTGGTCATATCAGTGTGCACCTGAAGAGAAAGGGAGAAATAATTGGATAAAAAGTAAGACATTTAGGTGCCAATAATCCACTGCACGAAACTGACAGAGGTTATCCAGAGAACTATATCCCATCTTGTTTTTTTTCTTTTTTTAAATTAAAAAAAAAATGTTTTTTTAATGTTTATTTATTTTTGATAGACAGAGAAAACACAAGCAGGAGAGAAGAGAGAGAGGGAGAGACAGAATCTGAAGCAGGCTGCAAGCCCTGAGCTGTCAGCACAGAGCCTGATGCAGGGTTCAAACCCACAGACTGTGAGATCATGACCTGAGCTGCAGCTGGATGCCCAACCGACTGAGCCACCCAGGCGCCCCTTTTATTTAATTTTTTCTGAAGAGAAAAATGTTAGTGGCTTTCCAAATGGTGAAATAGAAATAATTCTTGGTTAGGATTAGTATCTAAAGATACTATGTAAACTAATGGTCATGTCTATGTTCTAATAAAGCTTTATTTACAAAAACAAACAGTGGTCTGGGTTTGACCCATGTGCCAACATTTGCCAACCTCTGTCTAGAATGTTATGATCCACTTTTTGAGTTTTACTCTTTATAGTGTAGCAGAGAAAAAACTTTATTTTAAATAAAAAAGGTGTAATCTAAATTAGGAAGTGATCAAGTTTTGAAGCCCATGGTTCCAGTTGAGGTATCCAGGAAGCATATCAGTAGTATGACCTTGAAATAATGAAAAAAATATCAGATAGTAGATGGCAAAAAGTCATTTTTTCCCCATGTTTTATCGTGAAGTAAAATGAAAAGTCATGGTATCCCTCTCAGGAAAAGACATTTCTGAGATACTTCAAGAAAGGCATTTATGAGGTTTGTGACGGAAAATTGGAAACTTTCAGTCCCTTGACCCATCCAGAAACAAACTGGGGGGAAGCCTCTCAGAAACGAGGGCACCCCTCTCAGTATGGCGCCACCAGCCAGGCCTGGACGGTGGACTTCCTTCGCGTGAAGAGCGCTGTGGACATTGCATGTAAATCTCTTCCTTCTCTGCCTCAGACACAGTGCTGGTTTGTTAAGTAGACCATCAAGGTAGAATTTAGGATTTTCTGGGGTTTGGTGGGGGGAAGTGTGTTAAACTACAAACTTGCTAATTGTTCTTTGGGCAAAATTGGGAGGGAGCCCTGGCTTTAGAATAATGGACAGGTTTAGCAATGGTGTCAAGAGCGTGGTGTTTTATCGTTGCTACCCAAGGCATCGCAGGGTCTTTAACTGTCAACTTGTCTATCCCATGTATAGAATACAGAGGTGTGCTGTGTGTGCGTGTGTGCGCGCACACACACACACATCGCATAAACCCTGGTAACTTGCTGTCTTGAACCTTCCTGTCCATCCGTGAGTCACCATGGGCACAAGAATAGCACCTGGGAGTCCGAGAGGTTTTCACTGGGTTGTGCTTCTACATTTAGAAGATTGCCTCGCACAGGCCATTTTGTGGTCTGTTAAGCTTTGCGTTCACTTCTCTGGCGCGTGGTCTTCAGGCCTTGCCTGAGCTCAGTCCAGTACTGGGGAGCACGGTGTTGATTAAGCACCCCCGTTCTTTCTGCCCAACAGTTTGTGCTGCTGTATGTGGTCTTTCTAAGAACGAGCCTTACCTGAGCACTGTCAGCATACAGCCCTTGCCTTGAATTCATCTCCTGGAGCATTCTGTTGGAGGGAAGTCACGCATCCCCACCGCTCTGCTCTGTCCCCATAATTGCCTGGGGCTCTGTCTCTGTCTCTGCCCCTTCCCCCACCATCTCATTATTTTCATTATCATTTTTTATTATCATTTTTTTTGCTCAGTGTTTCTACTTCCCTTTTCCACATCCTCACTTCTTCCTTTTACGCCTTTATACCTCCATTTCCTTCCCATTTTTTTTTTCCTCTCAGGGAGATTCTATAAGCAGTAATGTTTGGACCCAATGAGACACCTATTTGGGTTCTCAATCTGAGTCTAGTAATTCTTGGGGATCTTTCTAGATTGGTAAAACAGAAGGAAAGTGATCTGACCAATCAAATTTAAGTCCTTCTGCCTCGTAGTTAGGTTGATGCATAGAGAGAGTTGGGCATGGACTTTGGAGTTTCCCTTGGAGGGAAATGTGGTCAAGAAGGTATTTTGGGGGGTCTTAAAGCTGGTGACGTTCATGCTACCAGCCCTGTGTTCTAGGCCTGGTGTGAGCACTGCTCCGTGACACGGGAAGGCCTCTTGTCCTGGGAAGAAGGCTCAGCTCAAACCCCATTAAAACCTACAGTATTAGCCTGGGTGGCTCAGTCGGTTGAGGGTCTGACTTTTGATCTTGGCTCAGGTCATGATCCCAGGGTTGTGGAATCGAGTCCTGAGTCAGACTCCAGGTGGAGACTGCTTGAGATATACCCTCTCTCTCCCCACACTCCCCTTCTCACGGATCTGTCTCTAAAACAAACAAACAAACAAACAAACAAACAAACAAACAAAGCCTGTAGAGCATTAATTCCTGGAAAACAGGACCCCTTGCATTGAAGCCCTGTTTTCCCCTGATGCGAAGGCAGCCGTGGGAATGTCCTGCTGGGCCCTGGAAGAATACTGTGTGGCTGCTGCCCTCTGGTGTCCACTTTGCAGTATTGCAAAAAGGAAAGAAAAGTCCTTTGAGGGACTTTTTGTGACATTATCAGGGCCAAAAAAAATCATTTGGGCTGGAGGTCGGAGGGTTGAGAATTGATGGTTATTTTTTTAATGTTTATTTATCTATTTGAGAGAGAGAGAGAGAGAGAGGAGGGACAGAGAGAAAGAAAGAGAGAGAGATTGAGAGAAAGAGAAAGAATCCTAGGCTGACTCCATGCTGTCAGCAGAGCCCAGCGCGGGGCTCACACTCCAGAACCTCGTGATCCTGAGATCATGACCTGAGCCGAAGTCAAGAGTCAGACTCCGAACCGACTGAGCCACCCAGGCACCTCATGGTTCTTCTTACTTTTTTTTTTTTTTTTTAATTTTTAAAAAATTTTTAAAAATATGGTTCTTCTTACTGATGTGCATTTTAGGTGATGAAAGTTCATGAGCCATTCCTCTCGCAGCCTGCTCGCTGCCTCCTCTAGCAGAGGTAGATGGTTGACCTTTGTTTTCAGAGCAGGGAAGGGTTCACTTGCACACCACAGAGAGAACATGCTGGATAAGTCATTCTCCAATTGGGAAAGAATGACTTAAAGACATTTCCCCCCACAGTGTGAAAAGTTTGCCATGTAACAGGTGTTTAGAAAATTCCTGATCTGCTTCCAAAATGTTCAAATGTCTGGTACCTCTGATTTCAGATCTCTTTTCCTTCTGCCATTTAATAGGCTAATTTTTATACCTGTACTTTTCTTTCAGTATTTTTTTTTTTTTAGTGTTTGTTTATTTGAGATTGAGAGAGAGGGAGAGAGCAGGGGAGGGACAGAGGACCAGAAGCCAGACTCTGTGCTGATAGTCAAGAGACCGTTGTGGGGCTTGAACTCACAACCCATGGGATCATGACCCGAGCTGAAGTCTGACACCTTACCAACTAAGGAACCCAGGTGCCTGTATAATTGTAAATTTGTAATGATTATCATTTTTAATGATTCCTTCCTTCCTTCCTTCCTTCCTTCCTTCCTTCCTTCCTTCCTTCCTTTGTTTCAGCTTATTCATTTTGAGAGACAGAGAGAGTGCACGTGGGGGAAGGGCAGAGAAAGAGAGGGAGAGAGAGGACCCCATGCAGTCTGTACTGTCAGTGAAGAGCCCGACATGGGGCTTGAACCCACGAAGCTGTGAGATCATGACCTGAGCTGAAACCAAGAGTCAGATGCTTAACTACCTGAGCCCCTCAGGTGTCCCTTGCATCTTTTCTTATTAAAGAAGAAATGTATATGGGGTGCCCGGGTGGCTCAGTCGGTTAAGCATCTGACTCTTGGTTTCGGCTCAGGTCATGATCTCACGGTTGGTGAGTTCGAGTCCCGCATCAGGCTCTGTGCTGACAGTGTGGAGCCTGCTTGGGATTCTCTCTGTCTCCGCCTCCCTCTGCCCCTCCCCTGCTCATGCTCTCTCTCTCTCTCTCAAAATAAATAAATAAAAATAATAAAAAGAAAAGATACCCTGTGTTAGTGCTAGAGAGAAACCCATTGTCATCATTGCATCTGTAATTGAGGGACAGGTAGGGTGTTTCCAGAACTCTGTTCTCAGTGCTGTGTTCTGAGGAACAGCCACACCGCTTCCTGACAGGTGGGTTCTGAGTGGTGTCCTAGGCTATCCATCTGCTCAGCCTTCCGGACAGTTCTGTTGAGCCTGGGCCAGCCCCTCGGCTGTCTCTTCCCTTATTCTCCATGGCCAACAAAAACCATGGTTTTTGTTCATGCCGGGATGCAAAGTTTTGAGGAGCACCCCCGCGTGTGAATCCTGGACCCTGGGTGCAGGACCCCCCCCCCCCCCAAGGCTGAATGCTGACTCGATCCCATCTAGCAATGGTTGTGAGGATTCACCTGGCGGGCGTGCTGGAGGGGATGCGTGGTGATGTGGATGCGGTTGGAGGAAACAGTAGCTGTTATTATTACTGTGTCTGGTTGTCTTTATTGTTCGGGTTTATGTTTGCCTGTTCTCTCTGGAAAGGGAAGGAGTGCTGGCATTTCTATCAGTCTTACGATGACCTTTCTTCTCAGCTCCTTGATAATTTGTTTTACTTTTGGCAGATCTCTCGCTTTTCTCTCTTTTTGCAATAGATTCTTTCCTCGCCCCAAGCTTCCATGCCCCCAGCGGGGCAAACGGTGGTTGGTGGTGGTGAAGGGTGTTTTCTGAGCCCACTTCCTGCCTCGTGTGCATCAGCAGAAATGAAGGGTTCTCAGTGATGGGACTAAGGACTCTATTATGGATTGATGGTTTTATTTTCGCCATCTTATACGTGACTCAGAAAATGCCTCTCAAATCTCATACTCGCCACCCTGGGAAAACATCGCAGGGTGGGCACATCATCCTCAGTCACTCACTGGATTATTTCCCTCTTTTTTTTACTGAACGCACTATATTGATGTATTTAAAGGATCGATTTTATTTTTTTCTTTAAAAATTTTTCATCTATTTATTTATTCTGAGAGAGAGAAGACAGCACAAGCAGGGAGGGGCAGAGAGAGAGAGAGGAGAGAGTGAATCCCAGACAGATTCCATATCGCCAGCTCAGAACCCGATGTGGGGCTCGAACTCACCAACCGTGAGATCACGACCTGAGCCAGAACCGAGAGTCAGACCCCTAATGGGCTGAGCCCCCCAGGCGCCCCAGAATCAATCTTACTTTTTAAAGTACAACTGGATCTGACTTTAAACCGCTTGATCGCTGCTTCTGTTCACCACACATGTTTCTCCCATATTATAAAAATTCTACTTTTAGATGAAAAGATGAATATAGTACATCATTCTTTGTTTAATCAGCATCCCCGTTCAGTGTCTTTCAGCATTCTTATCGGTACTAATCCTGCAGCAAACACTCTTCTGCCTAGATCTGGATGTACAACTTTCTTCTTGGTTTCTTTGCAGATGCTTTGTGTTTCATGATCTGAGCATTTCAAGATTCTTTTTACAGAATTTCCAGCTCACCCTTGGGAAATATCTCCTTCTACTGCTCAGCCAGTCATAGAATGTATGTGGTCTGCTTTCTGTTACTTCCCCCACTGTGTGCCCATTATCTTGATCAGTTTGGTAGAGAAAAAGTATTATACTTGTTTCAGTTTGTGTTAATAAATTTGATCCCTTAGATGTGTTTGGTTCTGAGCTATTTACTTCTCTTTTGCAACAAGCCTGTTGCATCTATTATCACTGCTCACTCTTCCGTTCCCTAGATATGTTCACACACAGTTTTCTAATTTGTTAGTTGCCTTCCGGTTTCTTTTACAATCTTCTCAAGTCTTCTCAAATCTGGCAGGCCTATTCTAGAGAGTTTCTTCTTTTGTTTTTATACCAAGAAAGGCCTTTCTCTCTTGAAAGGGATACACATCCACCTATATTCATTCTCCTTGCTACTTTGTTTGACATTTTTCCTTTATCTCTTTGCTCTGTCTCCGGTTTCCTTTGGTTTCTGGCTCCCAGTAGGAACTTAGATTTACTTTTGGCCAAATGGCTATTTAATTAGCTGGGACTAAAGAGCCCTTTCCCTGATGATTTGATTGCCACTTTTTAATCGTGTGTTAAAAGGCAGCACATATTAGAGTTGCCTCTTGAATTTCCCTTTGAATCTTGCAGATGTCTGCTTCTGTTCAGATGTCAGGACCACACCAGGCTTAGTGTCAAAAGAGCATGATCAGTACTTTCTGGTGCAAGAATTGGGGTTTGCCTCATACCGGAGCAGTACCTTCTCCAAACACCAGATGGCGTGAGATCACTGGAATGCTGGTGGGAGCTGGAAACCCAGCTGGCCAGTGTAGGGAAATGTCCTTCAAGAGCAAACTTGAGCCGTTCAGAGATGCAGTCACTGAGCCCGAATCCCAGTTAGTGGTTGACTTTTCTCCACTTGTTGGGTTTTGATAACCTGCCACGCTCCCACAGCCAGTAAGCAGAGCTGATTTTTGAAACCCATTTCTGTTGAGTCCTTTCCCACTTGGATGCAGGTCTTCCTCCGTCGGCCATGCTTGTCCTTAGAGCTTCTGATGTTTTCCCACAACGGAGCCCTTTCCTCTGGGGATTTTTGTTGTATTTTGTTTTGGGGCACCGTGTGTTCTCACCAGTTTATCAGAAGGCCTCGCGGCTCTCCCGTTTTATAGAGTCGGTTAAGCTATTCTTTCAGGGGGATCCCATCCCAGCTCATGTGAAGTGCCTTGGAGCAAAACTAGCATGTTGCCTGTGTCTGCTGCATGTAACAAATCGCCTTACGTCCAGCTGAAGAGCATTGACTTGAACTTCATGGAGCATGTCTTCCCTTTGGTTGAACGGGGCTTCTCCCCGGCAAGTGGTTTGATCAGCGGTTCATTTCTGTGCCAATATAATATGTTCCCCATCTCATGCTGTGTTCTAGTTTGTACATTTCTTTAAAGCTTATTTATTGAGAGAGACAGGAAGAAAGAAAGCATGCCTGTGAGTGGGAGAGCAGCAGAGAGAGAGGGAGAGAGAGAATCCCAAGCAGGCTCTGCGCTGGCAGTACAGACCCCAGTGTGGGCCTCGGTCCCAAACTATGAGATCATGAGATCATGATCTGAGCCGAAATCAAGAGCCAGACACTCAACCAACTAAACCCCCCAGGCACTGCACACGCTGTGTTTTAAGTAGTTCTTTTTATTATTATTGTTAAAATTTTAAATGTATTTATTTTGAGAGAGAGAGATAGAATGAATGTGCAGGGGAGAGGTAGCGAGAGGGGGAGAGAACCCCAAGTAGGCTCTGTGCTGTCAGTACGGAGTCTGACATGGGGCTCAATCTCCTGAACGGTGAGATCATGACCTGAGCCGAAATCAACAGTCAGATGCTTACTGGACTGAACCACCCAGCTGCCTCTAAATGGTTCTTTTTACTTTGTTTCATTGTAACCCCAAACCCCGTGTGCTCATGAATTCTGGGAATGGGCCTTTCAATAGGGCGCGCTGTTCACGGCTTCCCTTTGCCCCATGCTGTCTGCAGCATCCACTGGGAAGCCCTGAAGGTTGAGAATGACCTGATTTGGGGAGCTGATTGTCTGGAGGCTCAAAGGCCGGTTTAAACCAATGTTGGGGACCTGGGAAGGGGTGCGGGAGGGCGACGTCTGGCCCACAGGAAGCTCCCCATGAAGCATGGTGCCTCTGAGTCATCCTGTCACAGGAGCTCAGGGCTCCTTCCTGAGGCTCCGGGGCACAAAGCAGGAGCTGTTTCACCTTGGGTGGCGCGGCTCTGGAGGGAAAACCATGTGACTTCTCCACTCTGTCTTGGCTGAGGCAGTGGCCCAGATTCAGAGGGATGGCACAGGTCATGCTTTAAATGCTTTAAACCACTCTCATGGTTTGTGAGTTCAAGCCCCGTGTCGGGACTCTGTGCTGACAGCTCGGAGCCTGGAGCCTGCTTCCAATTCTGTGTCTCCCTCTCTCTCTGCCCCTCCCCTGCTCATGCTCTGTGTCTCAAAAATAAGTAAACATTAAAAAATAAATAAAATTGCTCTAGTGATGAAGGGTTTACACTGGAATGGATCTATGGCTGAAGCTTGGCTCTGGGAACTCACTAAATTTCCTCATCTTTCTTTTTATTAATAGTATTTTTTTTTTAATTTTAGTTTTTGAGAGAGAGAGAGCAAGTGAGAACATGCACATTCAGGGAACGGGGAGCAGAGAGAGAAGGAGAGGGACTGAGAATCCTAGGCAGGCCCTGTGCTGACAGCAGACAGCCCAGTGTGGAGCTCAAACTCAGGAACTGTGAGATCATGACCTGAGCCGAAGTTGGACGCTTACCTGACTGAGCCACCCAGGTGTTCCTACCCTTCCTCATCCTCAAGATGACAGTACACATAGCGCTATCCCTCCTATGTTTTGGAGGATTAAATAAGAGCACATTGCTCGTTGTTAATGTTATCACTCAGGATCAGTCTCTGCTCCAAAGAGGTTACAGTCTGTTTAATTAGGTTTATATTTATGCTCAAGTAATAGCCTGGGCTGAGGACATTTTTATTCATAGAAGGGAGAATGTGAGGGTATTGGTAACTGTGTGCACTTTGTCAGTGTGGATTTCTGGACCACCCCGAGCGGACCAGACTTCAGGTCTGGAAGCCTGTACCCCTTGCAGAAATTTGGGGCTGCTACATTCCTCAGTTGTGTGGCTTACACTCCTTTTTCTTCTCTGACCCCCTTTCTAGTCTCTTTAACATGGCTGCATCTTGGCCGCTGCCTCCTTTCTCCTTTCTTTTTCCATATTGTTAAGCCTTTTTCTAACTTGTCTGGACCCTTCTTTGTTTGATCTTCACAGGGACAGTCATGCCTTATGTCTCAAAGGAGAAGTTCACACCTCTGTGTGCTTAGGATCAAGGTCAGGATCTTTGAACCTGATCAAGAACAGGGGTACAAAATCTCTTAATGACCACTTCACCAAAAGTTGAGGTGCCCAATAATCTAGTCCTCAAATGGCCTATTTCCCGATTGGCTGAATTCCTCAGTATATTGGCCATGTTTTCCTTTAATCTGTAGTGGACACATTTCCTGTAGCCAGTTATTGGTTGAGAACTTTCAAAAGCAGCTGAAGGTCTCTGAGTCGTAGTAGTCCACTGGTTTATGAAGACTGAATGAAGACGGCATTTTAAGTATTTAATTTGTCCGAGGCCAAACAAAAATGGGGTGACTGGACATAGCCTAGGCTGCAGAGTCCAGAAAGGGGGTAACTAAGGGCAGAAAAGGAGGGGCTATTAGGGGTAGACAGATGAGGAGAGCAGTCAGGATGGGGCAGGTGGGACTGAAGGAAGTTTAGGGTGGCAATGGTACAGAGGAGGAATCTGAAGGTCCCGGGGAAGGACTTACTTCTAACAGCTCTAGAATGTCCCATACTTGCTCCATAGGAGCTCATAAATGGTCAAAAGAAGCAAGTTTTGGTAAAACTGGTCAACACGTTTTGGCAAAACTGGTCATTTCAGATCATTGATCCCACTGTACGTTGGTCATTGGAAATTCTTCCACGTGCAAGATTTTGGTAAGTTGCTCAGAGCCTAGGGTCTACCCGTGGACAGGTCTTGACCAGGGTGCCATTGGGGTATTATGCACGATGGACTCCTTTAGAGGAAGGGAGTCAGTCAAACTCAGGAGAAAACCTCAGGAGTGGTTCAGCGCAGATGTGCTGAGCAGCAGAACATAGACAAACAAGGCCTGCAGATGGCTGGGGAGGAAAACTATTGTTTTCTGTAACAGCTTCCAGAAGCATAGAGCTGCCATTTGCAGCATTATGGGCGAGAGTGATTCCGGCAATAGCCATGTTCCCTTCATTTGCGTGTGGTGGATCAAACCTAGCTTGCAAGTCATCCTGACTCGAACACCCCGCTATCTTAGGTAATTTGGATTTCGCTCTACCCAGGAAAAGTTGTTTCTTCTTTCCCATGTGAGGGAGGAAATATACCCTCTGAATTTCCATAATGCCCTTAATGGTTTCTGAAGGTCGGTCAAGAATGCGGCAGTTGGACACTTGATGTAGAAATCTCAGCTTAACTGCTAGGGGGCAGCAGCAGCCGTTCAAAAGCCATCACTAGCTGTTTTTCTAGAAATCAGTTCTGTCTCTTACTTAGCCAGCCTCAGAGAAAGTCAGGACATGGGATCCCGTATAAAAACAGCTCAGGCTTGGTTGTTCTTCTGACAAGAAGAAAAATTCAAAATATGCATGATATTGAGAAGATTCTAAATCCATTGTATAAAGAGATTGAACAGTCCCTTTTTACTCTTAAGCCAGAGGATAAGAAAAACATCAAATGTATTCTTTTTCATGTTTTCAAATACTATTCATACAGGGTGAATTTATCTGTGTGTACCTCAGTTTTCCTGAAGACTTGGCAAATCAGTGTTGACCTGAATCAGAACTCCTAAGATCTCCTAACAAAAGTCACCAGATATTACAAAATGTGAACTTAATGTAAAAATGTGGAGACAATTCCCTTTTCACAAACAAAGTACTACTCAGAGAAGTGCATTCAGTCAGGAAATTTTTCTAGCCTGACGAGCTTTCTTTTGAAGAAATTGAATGGCTGAAGTGTTTTATTTTTTTTTTAATTTTTTTATTTTTTTAATATTTTATTTATTTTTGAGAGAGAGATAGAGACAGCATGAGCAGGGGAGGGTCAGAGAGAGAGGGAGACACAGAATCCGAAGCAGGCTCCAGGCTCCGAGCTGTCAGCACAGAGCCCGATGCGGGGCTCAAACCCACGAACCCTGAGATCATGACCCGAGCTGAAGTCGGATGCTTAACCAACTGAGCCACCCAGGCGCCCCTGAAGTGTTTTAACATAATAAATGAGCTTTGCTGACAGCAAATAAGGACGTTTTGCCTACAAATATTGCTTTTGCATGGATTTTTTATTTTCAAATTAAAAACACTAGCTTTTCAAGCCTATATTATGTATATGTATGCCCAAGTACACACATAAATGACCATTAAGCTGCTTTGTATAACTATATATATGGGCATGGAAGGAGACTGATGTATTATTGACTGAAGAAAGCAGGTAAAAAATACAATATGAAAGCTGATTCTTTTTTGGGAGAAGTCAGAGTGTGTATGTAAAATCTAGGTACATGTCAATATATTAAGCATATTTTAGATGGCAGTATTTTTTTCTTCCTCCCTCTCTCCTCCATTCTTTTCTTTGTTTTCTTTTTCTTTTTAATGTTTATTTTTGAGAGAGAGAGAGAGCAGAGGAGGGTCAAATTTATTTATTTAGTCAAATTTAGCAAAGTTTTATTTATGGCTTTGTCGCTGAACATTCTGCTTAGAAGAATTCTGCTGACAGCAGAGAGCCTGATGCAGGGCTCAGACTCACAAACCATGAGATTGTGACCTGAGCTGAAGTCAGACGCTTAACCGACTGAGCCACCCAGGCGCCCCATCTTTTCTTTCTTTTTAGTGCATCTTGACTTTCTGCTTTTTCCACCATGGCCATGAATTCTATTACAAAAAGCAAAGAGAAGTTATTTGTAATTAGAGCTTCATTACAGATTTATTTTATTTGCAGATTCTTTATTTGATTCTTGAGCCAGTCAACAGAATATTTTTGTCTGTTCTACTTTTCACTTCTTCTATTGTTTCTGGTCATTTGTTTTTCAATAATTCTCTCAATGTGATAGTAGATAACAAGCAATACAGTTCTTAATGATTCTCTCCTTGATAGACTTATCTTGTGTCCTTTTCACTGAGCTGCCTGTCATTTTCATCAGATTATATTTGCAGAGCGATCTGAAATCCTCAGGGATTAACATTAGGCCTAGAGATTGGGTGGTAGCCAGTACTCATGGATACTTAGAGCCTTTTAGTTTTTACGACAGTCTTTTCTTTCCAGGATAGCTCAGATCGTTCCATGGAACTTTTCCCAAACCATATGGGATCTTGTAAGAAGTATATAAGAAAAGGAATTTTCTATTCAACTCCTGCAGAGAAAAGGTGATATAAATTTCATACCTTTGGAGATGGCAGTGGAAGGGGCAATATAGAAACAAAATGTTATGTTGGATGGGTAAAATAAGTGGCTCTTTTGTTAATACCACATATGTTGTTATAGACTCACCTCTTTTTAAATTAATTGAGTAGTAATACTAACAAAGTAGCAATTGCTATGGAATTTTGTCAGGAGTCTGCTATTAATAAAGTATATTAGTTCATTCCGTTCTCAAGATAAGAGGTTGGTATCTTTTTTATATACCAGGTGAAGATAGTAAGGCATAAGAAAACTGAGTAAAAGTGCCCAGGGAAGGAAGTGAGATTTTACTAAAAGGATGTTATGAAAAGGAAGGTACGGCTTGTCATTAACACATTGTCTTATTACAAACGAGATTCATTTACTGGTCACATATTTATACTACCTGTACTGTGCACATTAGGCCATTTTTGGCATCCATCTTCTACGGCTTTGATTTGGAGGAATTTAATACCATTTTTAGTTTGCTCCTAGTAAACTATATTCTGTGTTTACATAACTTGATGAAATACAGAGTAGAAAAGTTTGAGCTGTTTGTATAGTTGTTTGTCTTAGCGTAGTTCTTAGCAGAGTTCTACTCTACACTCTGAAATTCCAAGGGAAGGAAATCATAACCAGCTTCTCCCAGTGGTTTTGATGACCTAACCCTTTCAGTCCATGGGGCATCCATCCAGGTGAGGAAACCCTGAGTTACTTCTTCCGGTGCAGCCTTTTTCTCGGCCCCCAACTCCCTGGTGCCACCTTATCTCAACCACCAGGTTTTCTAGGTTAGCCTGTGTCTTCTGCACCCTAAGCTGCTGCCAGGTTTATATTTCCAAAGCTTGGCTCTGATCATTTTACTCTCCTGTTCATACAGAAACCTGAATATCCTTCCCTCTTCACACTGAAATAATTCCAGATGGACGAAGGATGTATGTGTAGTGCATGAAAAACTACAAAACCTTACTGTGAGAAAATTTTCTTCTAAGCAGAATGTTCAGTGACAAAGCCATAAATAAAACTTTGCTAAATTTGACTAAATAAAAACAAAAAAAAAACTTTACCGCAAGAAATAGCTTAAGTATAAATAAATTATGACAAGATTTATGGCCAATGGCGGGTTTCCATAATTAAACTCTCATTGAAATTCTGAAGCAAATAACAAACAGTGAGATCTTAGAAAAATGGACAAATGAAATGAATGAGAATTTCTCTGACAAATACAAACGTTGGTCACTAAAATATGAAAGATTCTCAACTTTACTCAAAATGTCACCGAGAAAAATAGAGATATCATTTTTTCACCTGCTGTTCTTTTAAAATAAAGGCAGAGAACACCCAGTATTGATGAGCATGCAGGAAACAAGCACAAAACATATAGTCTTGGTGGGAATGTAAATTTGACAAACTTCGGAAGGACAATTTGGCAGTGCATGTCAGAACCAGCTGCTCCGATGTTAAAAGTTCCCTTCGAATATACTCACTTATGCACTCCAAAATGTCAGACAAGAATACTTATTATAGTATTGTTTGCACTAGTAAGAAAAAAAAGGAATGATGTAAGTGTCCATTATTTGGAGACTAGTTAGGTAAGTAAGTAATCAACAACACAATGAAAGTTTATGCAGTTGATTAAAAGAAAAGTCTGCTAAATCTGTATGAACAGAACCGAACCGCTGGCTATTATAATTGGGAAAGTGGGATGTCCAGGGCACGTAATATGATTATGTTTGAGTTAAAATAAATTCTTGCATGTTTCTCCTATAGTAAATCCACAAACGCAGCCCCTTAGAGGAAGGGGCATGAGGAACTTGTGAGAGAGTACAGACTTGGCTATTTCATTTTGTACCTTTCTGAGACCTGTGCTTTGTCTTAGATTTGTTAAAAAATAAGAAAAAAGAACAGGAAAACCAAACCATCCTCTATTTCTTATAGAACAAAAACTGAACTCCGTATTTTGTCATTTTATTTATTTATTTTTAAATGTTTCATTTATTTCTGAGAGAGAGAGAGCAAGAGAGGGTCAGAGAGAAGGAGACACAGAATCTGAAGCAAGCTCCAGGCTCTGAGGTAGCTGTCCACACACAGCCCGACACAGGGCTCGAACCCACAAACCATGAGATCATGACCCAAGCGAAAGTCGGACGCTTAACCGACTAAGCCACCCAGGCGCCCCAGGGTGCACCCAGATTTCAACCAGCATCTCTTTCCTTTCACCCTCCGCTGACACCCCGGTTCGAGCTAATCTCTCCCACCTGTGAACCATGTCACCCCTGAGTTCACTTCTGTTTTGAGACTTATTTCTTGGGCCTTGTGTTATATTGACCGAACACCTGCTGCCCGCCAGGTGCAGAAGACGGAACTGGAGCAGGATCTGGGACTGATTTACCTCCGTGACCCCCCTCCCCGTCGTGCCTAGCACCGATCCAGGCTCTGAAGTCAGCCGTTAGTGCTTGTGACATGTGAACAGTGTTAGCAGGCCTGACAGGTACACAGTCAAGGGAGGCTTGAGAGACAGTGATGGCATTGAGTACGGGCAGAAGGAAGGACTGTCACAGGTGTGGTCAGGAGTCTCCCCTGGTGTGGCATCTTTCGAGGACTGATGAACGGATGTCGGTCTCTCTGAGCATGCATTGAACCCTGGGGTGTCTGGAGTGTAGCAGGGAACTCGGGCCGTTGATGCTGACTTAACACCTGTATATTCTATTTTGTTTTTTAATTTTTTAGTTAAAAAAATGCTTATTTTTGAGAGAAAGAGAGAAAGAGTGCGAGCAGGGGAGGGGCAGAGAGAGAGAGGAAGACACAGAATCCGAAGCAGGCTCCAGCCTGCTCACAGCCCAGAGCCCAATGCAGGGCTTGAACCCATGGACCATGAGATCATGACCTGAGCCGAAGACGGACGCTCAACCTACTGAGCCACCCAGGTGCCCCAACTCCTGGATATTCTAAATTGGAGGTTGTGTGCGACCCCATCGGGTCTGCCAGGACAGAGGCACTCATCTCCCCCCCCACCCCCCGCTCTATTCTCCTCCCAGAGTACCACACTACCTCTTTCTTCCAAAGAGCCTCATTATCTCTGAAGCTCCCAGTTAAAAAAAGAAAAAAAAGGTTCAAGTCCACCCATTCAAGGTGCTGTCTCATCATTTATCTAATCGGGAGTTGCATTCCTAAGCCGCAGACCTCTTTTCAGAACTTGCTTAGTTGAGATGTCACTTCTCTGACAGTGAGGCTCTTAGGCTCAGCGAGAAAATCACCATGTGCTTCCCCCTCCCCCGCCCCTTTCTCAAATTTTCCCTAACAATTAACGCCACACTAACTTGACACCCTTTTTCCTTGTTTGGCTTTGTAAACCCTGGTCCCTCTTTCTATTAATTCCAGACATTAATATTTTCTTTCACGCAACTGACGCCATTCACCCGTGAAACCGTTTGAACATTATGTAGCTGTCAGGATGCCTGGGGATTACCCAGCATGCTTTGCCTGTGAGAAAGTGACACCACTGAGGCCTAGTTTTGAGATGTTTATTTTGAGAGTGCGCTGACAGGCATGAAGGCCCGATCCCAGAGTGGCAATTTCATTTAATTAAAGGCCTCTTTTTATTATAGTCCCCCCCCATTTTTTTTATATATATATCAGAATGATTGTTAAAGTCTGACTTGCCAGACGTGTTCCCTTGTACTATAAAAGGGGAGGGGGGCAGATGGCTTGCTCACTAGTGAGTGGGCCACTAAATGGCTGTGAATGCCTTCCTTTTTTACTGTCCTGGCCAGAGCCGCCAGTTAACATGACATGAGTGTGTGTGTGTGTGTGTGTGTGTGTCCAAGATTAAAATAAAGACCGCTGGACTTCTGCCTCCGGGTTGGCAAACTTAAAATGTGAGAGTCGAGTACGTATATTTGCGTATTTGTGGTTTAATTTCTCGGTCTTCTGGTCAGACATCTTGCAATATTGGAAGGCCCCCATCCTTATTATACTAGCGTGGTTAATCGGTTAAGACTTCTAAACAATGTATGTTGTGTTAAAGAAAGAAGTTGGGGAAGATCCTGCATCCATGTTCAGTAATTGTTAATACTGCTGGTCAATAGAAACCCAAAAGATGAGCGTAAGAGAATAAAAGCCAAATGATGGGTATTAACGATTTGGTAAATGTTTGCCACAGAGTAGCCGGAATAATTTTGGACATAATGTTTTTAGACTCTTTAGGCTTGACTTTATCTCAGGACTTGATGATTGTTAAATATTTGGGGGCCCGTGTGGGGCACCATCCATGGCCCCTGGGACACAGCAGAGGATGAAACAGACTAGGTTGTCAGTTTCACAGTTGATTATAATATCCTAACTCCTCGGATTAGAGTTTTGTCTTTCTTTGTGGTGTTATCAGCTGGCCTTCAGTTATGCCTTCGTTGCTTGTTTACTCATTTGTGCCTTCTGTATTCATCATGCACGACATATCAATGCACAAGTGTGTCCCAGATATGATGGTCTATTGGCAGGTGTGCGAAAGGCGTGCACAGCACCGAATTCCTAGTTTATGTTGACTGGCTTTTTCTTTTCTTTTTTTTTCTCCCCACTCCCCTCAACTCTTCTGAAAGTGTGGAGGAGGGTTTGTCATCGGCCCTTCTTTCTGCTTTGGTTCTAGTGGCTGGACGGACATTATTCATTCTTTTTGGCGTCTGTTTCAAAGCTCCCCGGGGGAGGGGGGGGAGCTGGGAGGGTCAGGGGTATCGGCCCCGAGGCCAGCTGAGGGCCTGGCTGGTGTGGCGTTCAGCAAGGCCAGGGTGAGACAACGTCCCCTGCTTCACTGCAGGTGTAGGAGGCAGCGAAGAATGGCAACTTTGTCCATTTAATCTCCGTGCCCCCGGTGCCCCCTGTCTTCATTCCCGTTGCCCCGTCTTTTGAGCCAGCAGTTCCCAAGATTGATTGATTTATTATGATTTTATGCTAAAGTACAGCGTTCTGTTGAGTCAGCCATCTGGCCAAACGTTTGAAAATGGTTTCTTTCCCTTTTCACTGACTCCCTGCCATTCTTGGGAGGGGTGGGGCTCTCCCCAGGATCCTGACACCATGGGCTGCTGCGGGTGGATTTTGTTTCTTGCCTTTTTGTGGGTAGTGTAGCGATGATTAGAGGATGAAACAAAACAGAAGAAAGCTCAAGGAGCCCATTGGCATTCCACCTCTTAAGGCAAAGAAGGATCAGTCATTTATTCCAAATCGTTTCATTTTTCTCTCCTCTCCACTTCTGGGGCCTTCAGTCTCTGCGCAGGGAGACATTTGTTCTGGGTGTGCTCGGGAAAATATTTGGAGCCAGGGGAGTGTGGAAAGAATCTTTACTTAATGGAGATCCTAGGCGTTTACGTAGATTTTTAAAACCTGTCTCGCTCTCTCTTTCTCTTTAAAGGCACAAGCGATCCCTATGTGAAATTTAAGCTGAATGGGAAGACGCTGTACAAAAGTAAAGTCATATATAAGAACTTGAATCCAGTATGGGATGAGATAGTGGTACTTCCCATTCAAAGCCTTGATCAAAAGCTCCGTGTGAAGGTAATCACAGATGGCTCTCAAATCTGCTCTTTTATTAAAATCAGTGATTTCTCGGCAATCTTTGCCCCCTTAAAAATGCCACGTCCCCAGATTCTTCTCTCATTATTCAGCTCTGGGTGAAACACATTCGTGTGCAAGGGATTATTTATACCCGTTGTTGAAACCGTATGTTTTTTTCTCAGATCAGTGGTACAGACACCACAGAAAACCAGAGTGAAAATAATATCTCCATTGGTTGTGTTTAAGCTTACTGCACGTGGAAGAATTATGACTGTTGGTGCAGTGGTGAAAAGTAGGAAAGCCGTTCTCATTAGGAATAACTTAATAGAGCTTTAAGCTACTGGTTGGAAGCATCAAGTGCTCTAACATCTGGGTTAAAACTGCATGAGTTGAGTGCAGGATGGGATTGTTATAGAATATTTAGCAAATTTCTATTTAATTAGCAGATCTGCTCACCATGGAAAATACTAAATTTTAATGAGAGGCCATTTAAACTCTAGAGAGTGGTCCATTGTGCATAACATTTGAATGCATATGAATCTTGCCTTAAAAGTATTTTGTGCTATTGTTTTGGCTGTGGTAGGCAAAATGGTCAAGTTTGAATAATTTTGATCTCTCCATCCACTTGGCTAAATTCTGCATTGACTGTACTCTGCAGATTATTTTTTAGATAGAGAAGATTGAATTTGAAGTTCCCAGCCTCTTGCGTTTATTGGTAATTTGAAAAACTCAGTTGGTTTACGGTATTAATGTGTATTACTGGCCTATTCCCTCTTTGTAGGTATATGATCGGGATTTAACTACATCTGATTTCATGGGCTCTGCATTTGTCAGTCTCAGAGATCTTGAGCTTAACAGGTATTGTATTTTTACCTTCTAATTGTTATTATGAATTTTAGAGGGAACTCAACATACGGTCAAATGACATTTGTTCAGATCAAACGACAAAAATAAAAATCGGAATCAGTGAAAGAGTGCTTTAAAATGTAATTTTTTTTCCCCTATGATTTTAGCTTTTAGCTCCCAAACCTAGGAGTCAGACATTAAATCATCCACAGTGTGTTCTGGAATGTGTGTTGGATTTTGAACCGTTAACATGCAGGTTCATTAATCTACCTAACTTAAAAATAAAACAAGTATTTAAATTTTATTTGGGCAGTAAAGGGACAGAATCCATTAACCGACTGTTGAATAGGGCAATGCCAAACAGCTCCCCTACTCTGAAGATGGCAGTGTTATTTTTACTGAATTTGGTGCTTTTTAAAACTCATGTCTCACCCTTATGCAGAGGTAGGAGACTTTGACCATAAGCTGCTGATGCAATTTGAGACTGTCTAGTACTAGCCCATAAGTGCTAATATTATTTGTTGCTTTTTGCTTGTAGGACAACTGAACATATTTTAAAATTGGAAGACCCCAACAGTTTAGAAGAGGACATGGGGGTGATTGTGTTAAATTTGAACCTAGTAGTAAAACAGGGCGATTTCAAGAGACATGTAAGTATCACCCTTTTGTCCTTTTCAAAATTCTTCACTGCAATTGTCCTTTAATAACTGGGTTACCAGATGGTGGGCATTTTTTGTTGTTGTTGTTGTTGTTAATTTATTTTTGGAGGGAAACAAATTATTGTATTGAAATGTAAAGCACCTAAGTACCTATCTGTGGTTATGCGTATCCTTTCCTTTAGAACCTTGGAAAGAAAATCCTTTAAGGAATAATCTCTGCTTTGGCTGGGGATGTGGATTTGTGTTGCTATTATTAACTGCTTATAGTTCACTAGTAACAATCATCTGAAATATACTTTTACTAAGTGGTAAGGTTTCCATTTACTGTTTTCTTAGGTACTGGATGACTCAGGTATTATTCAGTTATGCCAAGCAGTTCCCGGGATTTAATTATTATGTTGTACATTAGTAAAGGTGATCAACTACATATTTGCAGCATTGCAATTTCTTCTGTGTTTTTTGTTTTTTGGTTTTTTGGTTTTCGGTTTTTGGATTTTTTTTGCTGCCACGTTTTCTGTTGAGAGTAGTTTTGGGAAGATGTAAATTTTAATATTGTTTGATCTGTTCTTACATGGATGTTTCTAGTCAATGCACCGCCTATTGAAGATCTCTCTAACACCAACAAAGCACTGGATTTTATGACGATATGATTGGGACTCTGTTCTTATGAGCAAATATGGGAAAACAAATCATAGTCTTATTTTATATTTGGGGATCATGCCTTATAATTCCAAGAATTAAAAGAAGAACAAAAAGCATCTTTGATCGTGACGTATTTGAAAGGCATTTTTAAAGCCAACTAAAATACCTACTTGGAAAAGAGCTGAAATGTGTTCCAATTGAAGCATATTTAGAATCTCATATGGAAATCTGAAGCCTGTTTATAAATTAGGCCTCTAATAGTGCTTCTTGAATTGAGTCAGTAGGGTCGATGAGGAGAATATTCTTCATTTTGACATCACCTTTGCTTGTAGATGTAATTTATTTTCATGGTGAAAATCATGACTGATTTACTAGGAAACTCACAGAAGATAGCATAAAGCAGTTGTGAAGCTACACAGTGATTTTTCAGTTTCCAGAAAGTCCACAAATAGTTGCTGTTTTTAATTTGGATTTTTTACTGAGGAGCATTTACTCGACAGTAACTGGGAAAAAGGACTTCCCATTTATTGTTTTTTCTAAAGGGAACGGTACTTTTAAAACTCTAAGCTTCAGTAGAGCTGATGTTTCGGTTTGAACGTATCTTCAATTGATGTTGAAAATAAACTTTTTTTTTCAACTCAACATAATGAAGCTTCTCTCAGGCTTGATGCTTTTGCTACTGGATTCCTTGTCACATGTGTAGTAGGTGACTGGCTCTTTGAGCTGGATGCCACGTGAAACAAACATATGATGTAAATAATTGTCATCTGCCCTGTGATTGAGTGATTCCTGGCTGCTATGTTCTTAAACTTTTCTTACATTTTTAAGTGGGGTCTGTAAAGCTCGATAACTCCTCATGAAAATAGCTACCAATTCCTCTATTTCTTTTGCGAATTTTTCTGTAGTATTTCCCATTAAATATATATTTTTTAATTTTTTTAATGTTTTATTTATTTCTAGGAGAGAGAGATAGACAGCATCAGCAGGGGAGGGTCAGAGAGAGAGGGAATCACAGACTGAAACAGGCTCCAAGCTCTGAGCTGGCAGTGAATACAGAGCCCGATGCGGGGCTCGAACCCATGAACCGCGAGATCATGACCTGAGCGAAAGTCGGACGCTTAACCGACTAAGCCACCCAGGCACCCCCCCATTAAATATATTTAAATATGGCTTGAATTTGCAGTTTTAAAGTAGTGCTGTTCTAGTTAAAATTTATTTCCAGTGACAGAGCTATTAATCCTTGATGCCGCCTGAAGTTGCTTTTGTAAAATGTCTCAGAGTATGTTTTCAGAGTCCCAAACACAGCCACACCCATCATCTTACTGAACTTGGTCCTTCTTCCCTTGGACTCACCACGTCCTGTCTTCACGAATTTGCCAGACTGTGTTTTTGCTTGTTCATGTGGTTTCTCGTTTTCTTTGTTCTTTGCTTACCTGGCAGAGGTCTGGGGTAAAATAGATTTCTTGAATATATATTTTATGGGCTTTTATAATAGAGAAAGCCCTGCCCACTGTCATTTGTTCCGTTCAGTGGTTTTATTTTATTTTTTGCTTGTGTACTTGATCAAAGTACATACAAGCAAGGAATCATCTGTCCTGGGCCATGTGTGGTCACTCAGCTCATGCAGTTTATATCGGGGGCCCCTTTGGATAGAAGAGGCATCCGAAAACATTCGTTCTTTTCATTAAGTGAAAACCCATCCTTACATTGGGTTTTTAAATGGGACTAACTAACACACAAGCCTAGAAAGACAATAAATAGGGCATTTGATTGGGAATCATTCCGTTTGTAAATTTCCCTCCTGGCCATCTTTGTCCCTTTGGATCCACAACCTGAACAGAAGCAAGATGTGTATAAAGTGGTCCTCCCGTGCAGAGATTTAAGGATTGCATGTGGGTGTGTACATGCCCAGTGGGAAGGGGGATGAGCCTGCTGTCTGTTTCTTTTTCTTGGCAAAATTAGGATTCTCGTTCAAATGGGCAGCTCGGTCAGGTCAGCAGACTGCCTGGATTTGAATCCCAGGCTCCACTCCTTTTCGAGCTTCGAGAAGTTAAGGGATCAGGTCACATTCACAGAGTTACTTAACCTCTCAGCTACAGTTCCCTCCCGTGTGAAATGAGGATAAAAAATGTACTTTACAGAATTGTGAAGATAGAGATTATCAAATGTAGCTTTGGGTGGGATCGACTGTCCATACTTGGTAGTTCTTAGGACTGTAGGAAGCAGACCGGGATATTCACTTTCCATTAATTTCCTCATCTATTTTGTTCATCTTTTATGTTCATTAAAAAATCTAATACATTATATGTCAGAGGGTCTTAAATAGCCTCTAAGATGGTAGTGAATTTTGGTGCTTGCTTGGGTTGCCCATATTTGTCAGGACATTGCTGGGAAAATAACAAAAGAACTGATTTTAACACCCAGATTGTAGCATCTATAACCCTGCATCATGTGCTAAATGTTGAACTCACAGTTCCACTCGGGGAAGTTGTTTTTTAATAAAGGATATTTTAGTCGTTTCCGTACCACTGTTTCTGGTTGCTGGTCGCTAGAATGTAAGTGGATTTCCCCCCAAAGACCATTTATTTTCTGGTTTCTAACTTATTGGGAAGATGTATTGTCAAAGCAGATAGGTCATTCACCTAAAAGTATTTTTTTCCTTAAGCATGATAGTCAATGTGCTCTGCTCGATTAGATTCATAATTGCATTGTAATCTCCCAAATTTATCCAAGTTTTAACATCCAGTTAGCTGGTTAACCATCCAGAGTAAAGCTTCACAGTACTGGATGGTGATGGGGGTAATGAGAGGATTTTGCTAGGAAAGAATTTTAATTGTAGATGAAATTCATCAGCCTTTAGCATGACAAATGAGAGATCAAAAGAGAATGGTGGCCATGTTACTTGCTGTTCAGAAAATTTGTTCTTCCCTCCCTCGGTGCTTTATTAGCCTATTTTTCTTAATTGTCCAGTAGCAGCAGCTCAGATTTTTTCCCCTATTATTTTGAATATTGAGATTTGATTCATGGGGGTAAATGGAATGACTTTTTTTAATATCAAAAAATGTGGAAACCTAAACACGCACGAACGTTGTCCATGAACTTCTTAAAAATGTTCATAGTACTCTCCGAATACTTCAATATTTCAACCCAAGTTTCCAATTTGCTTTTAGAGGTGAAATTACAGAGTTTTAAGGCAATTAAAACCATTCTAAAAATGGAGATCGTTCTCATACTAAGAACTGCTAAGTTCTTATGTCTTTGTCTTTTCATTATTGAATGCTATGGGGAAATCCTATAACACAAGCACAAAAATGTGATTTTTCTGTTTCTGTTTTCTTGCTCAAACATGTTTTCTCTGTAACCTCAGAACTTGGGTGTTGGTTGTTTGAATATAGTCTGCACCATCTAAGTAATAACAGAATTGTCATTAACGATTCTATTTCTCTCTTTCATTTTGCCATTTTTTCACCATTCAATGGACTCAATCCCTAGCGTTGGTCAAATCGGAAGCGGTTGAGTGCCAACAAGGTAAATATAGTTATTTTCTTCTTTATGTCATTTGGTAAAACGGTCATCTTTGTGGCAAGCACAAATGTAGACGTGACTGGTGTTAACCAACTTTTATGCCTAACAGCATTCTCTTCCTCTCAGTGTTGCTGTGAATGAGAAGGAAACAACCTCCCTTTTAAATTTCATTTAATAAGGGCATAGCCAGATGTTTGAACTTATACTTGTTTTAGTGGTGACATTTTATATGTACCAGCCACGTTACAGCGTTACAGTTCATTAAGCCCGGATTATTTGGAGTGTAGTTCAGTTAGATTTAGTCCTTTAGGAAGTTATACACCGTTAGATGGAAACTAGCTTGGCGTGTAGGGGCAGTGAAAAGATTAATTGAGAGGCATAGGTGGTATATTTTATAAATCTCTTTTATATCACTCTTATTTTCCTGTTTATTACCTTTGTTGCTGAGAGTTTCTTGAAACGTTTCTTCAGGAAATACTGGTGATTTTTTTTTTTTACACTACTAGTATCTTTTTAAGCAATTATACACTGTCGTCCAACTTATAAAAGGTCTACTGTGTATCAAGGCAGGAATGCATTATTAATTTATCTGGTTCTTAAATTAATACATTGTAATAGAGTGACTGCCAAAGTTGATGTAAACATAAACAAAACCAAAAATTAGTAACCAAATTAGTAACTTAATTTAGCTCCTCTGCTACTTTTTAAAAATTTATTTATTTATATATTAAAGTTTATTTATTTATTTTGAGAGAGACAGATGGTGCAAATTGGGGAGGGTCAGAGAGAGAGAGAAAGAGGGGAGGGAGGGAGGGAGAGGGAGCGAGAGATTGAGAGAATGAGAATCCCAAATAGACTCTGGGCAGCTGGCATAGAGCCCAATGTGGGGCTTAAACTCACCAACCATGAGATCATGACCTGAGACAAAACCAAGAGTTGGATGCCTGACAGATTGAGACACCCAGGCACCCCTCCTCTGCTACTTTTTAAAGAGAAATAACCAACATGGAGGTGGCCTTGATGTGTGTGTGTGTGTGTGTGTGTGTGTGTGTCTTTGGCGTATACATCAACAATCTCTGTGTATATGTTTCTTTACACACACACATAGGTGCACAAATCTTATACCAGCTCTAATTTCTAATCTCATTGTGTTTCAGTTGTTCACTTCTGTGTCAAACAAGGCAATTGAAACAGATTTTGTGAGTTTTTGTAAGAATGTGTCTGTGAAAGAGACACAGAGACAGAGACAGAGAGAGCGCATTGTCACCTGACTAACACCAGTCATTTAGGAAGAATGACAAACTTTCCAAACCTTGCTTTTTAAAATCCAAAGGAATCAAAGCTTGCCTCTTACTACCATGTAGACCCTTTGCAATTTTGAACACTTTAAATACAACTACTATAAGTTCTGTTAATCAGTTCACTTGGTTTACAAGACTCTCTGTAATTTTTTTTGGAAACAAAATTAAGAGAGTAAATAATAAACGAAACCATCTCGAAAATTCCTCCAACTTTTGTCTTATTCCTTTATAGTCACTAGAGGGTAGAAGAAGATCATTTCTTGCCACAGAGGGGAGCCCAGCCCCTGCTCTCCCATATTAAGAGCTTCTCTGACCATCTGAAGCAGTAAACTTTCCCAGCATGCTTTGGAGAAGCCTGACAAAGCAGTATTTTCTCGTTTATTGATTCTGCTGCTGCACTAAAATACTGGTACTGTACATCAATAACCATCTTTAGTTAGGGAGCTCCGGTCTGTGGAAGAACACTGGCAGTTTGTGGAAGGACATAAAGGCTAGAAAGAAAAATTGTGAGCTCGGGGAATATTGGAGCCTAGGGAGGACAGGAAAGGTTATGGAAGAATGGCCAAAGGAATGAGGAGGCAGAGAAAAAATGTTGATGGCCTGGATAAAGATATCAAAAATATGAAAGGAACAGAGGATCCTGGAGAGCAGTATTTATATCTGTATTGCAGAGTTGTGTCTTAGCACCGAGGTGCTGTGTTCTTTTTTTTTTTTCCCTCCCTATCATGGTCATTTCTAGAATTTTGACTTCAGTGCGCGGGGCTCAGAGACTTAATAAATGCCCAGACACCATGCCTGTGTTTAATAAAACCTTTGATGAACAGAGCTCATTGAGTGCCATTCATGATCTTCCATGAGAGATGAGGTTTCTATCTTGGTGAAGAATTTCAATTGTCGGGTTAACTTTTCGCTGCTTGGAGATTACAGGTTTTGGAGAGGAAAGGGAGAGAGCTTCTAATTTCGCTTATGAAATGGAGTCACATGGAAAATCTGGAGGTCCTGTGATTAACCTGCTGTAAAAGTAGTTAAAATGCCCCAATCAACCTATCTTGGTATTTTTAAACTGTCAGCTGCTTCTTTTCAGGATTTCTATATTATACTTAAAAATTAGGGAAGTTTGACATAGAGAAGATTACTAAGCTACGAGTATCTAAAATGTTACCAGTCCTGAGTAATATATGATCTATAAAATGTCGTTGACTTTTTCACCTCAATCTTATTCGTTTAATGGCTTAACTTTATTTAGATGATTGCTTCTTAAGCCCCATAAGTTTATAATTTTGCATCCATCCATAGGAGCCAAGAATGGCCGGCTCTCTTGTAAAGTGTTTTCTTACTATGTTGACCTTGACCATAATGTAGTAAATTTGTAGAGATCGCCTTTAAAAGTAGGTTCAGATTTCTCCAAAAGCCTCCGTTTACCTTCTGATGAGCATTTTAACATAAGAATTGAGAATTTGATTTAATAGGGCCTGAATCAGATAACTAGCTCTTTTTAGACACTTATTCTACACAATCCTGGCTGTGAATAGATCTATTTCCAAACCTTGCTTTCTCTTTCTACTGCATGGGACACTTAACAGGGATAGAAAATTAACCGCAGTGATTCCTCTAATGTCAGGTAGTTTAATGGCGAGGGAATAAAAAACCCTGCAAATCTCTAACTATATTCAGAAATCTGCCTATGTACATCCACACCCACGTGCTTTCCCTGTGCTTTCATTTGGGTCTTTGTAGGTCCTTTGGCTGACCACAGTTCCCCTTTATTTACAGCGTCTTTTACTTTAGACCCGTTTGTCATGTGATGAGAACCTTGCAGGGTTGGGGTGGGGCATTTTCGTGAAATTCCGTTTTCGGAAACAGAAAATCAACCTCCCCGCCCCCCCCCCCCCAAAAAAAATATATGCAGCCTCATATAAGCACACTCTGCATCAGTTTTATCCAGTTTGATTTTATCCTAAGTGCACAGGACCCCACCCCCCCACGCCCCCCCACCCCCCTACCCCCCTACCCCCGCAGGGCTTAGTCCACTCCTAGGGAGAAGCTACCTGGCAGCGGGTTAGAGAATGAAGAAGGCACAGGAAAGGCCAGTGGCGCCCCAGGTGGCAGATCAACGCCATCACACCCGCCTGCTCCTTGAAACACAAACCCCAGAGGGGTGAGGGCCTTAAGAAGGCTCCTGCCGGGGCACCAGGGTGGCTCAGTCAGTTAATCATCTGACTTTGGCTCAGGTCATGATCTCACAGTTCATGGGTTCGAGCCCCGCATCAGGCTCTGTGCTGACTGCCAGCTCAGAGCCTGGAGCCTGTTTCAGATTCTGTGTCTCCCTCTCTCTCTGACCCTCCCCTGCTTACTCACTCTCTCTCTCTCTCTCTCTCTCTCAGAAATAACTAAAATATTTTTAAAAAACATTAAAAGAAAAAAAAAAGAAAAGAAGGCTCCTGCCTGCCAGTGTCATCCGGCTGTCCCCTGACGGTCAGCAACCTGACCTGAAGGTCATATCCACACACACACACACACAGTCTGCTCCTCATATCACCTCCCACACCTCCCACAAAAAGGGAGGGGGGTGACTGTTTTTCACAGCTCTTCTTTCCACCACTGTTTTATGTAGTCCCGTGTCTGCATTCGGAGGGAGGAGACACGACCTGTGTCAGTGTAACTTTTTTTTTTAACGTATGAAATTAGTTGCCCAGTGGTGCCAATTTGGGGGCTGTTCAGCGTCCTATTCTTCTATCTTTGTCCCTGTGTGTTATTCCAGAGGCTGTAACCACAGGACACATCTTCTAGGTCCCTCGCTAGGTGGCATCCAGCTGCCTCTGTACCGGGAGAGGGTCTGGTAGGAGACCATGGGGGAATTTCCACCGTCATCTCTCTCTTTTCCTTTTATTTAATGTGGGGTCTTCGACGTGGCCTGTACCCTGCATTTGCCGTTAGAGGTCGTGGTTTCAGCTTCCACTGAGTGAGCTCCATCCTGGTATTGACCCTGCTTGCCTAGCCAGCCCCAGGCTGGCAGAAGTTCAGCCCTGATGGCGGAATCCAGCCCGGAGTCTGTTTCTGCAAGTCCCATTGTAACACAGCGGTACCCACCTGTGTCGGCATCATCTTGGACTGGCCATGGCAGAGGATTGTAGTCGGGACAGACATCTACCCAACGGCCTGAAGCCTAAATTCTTACTCTCTTGATCTTGGCAGGGAAGGTTTGTTTTCTCCCCAACTCCAGGGAGGGTTAGGGTTTCTTTTTGCTGTGTACCTCAGGTGTGGTCAGTGTTACCTGCCTGCTCTCTCAGTCGTTCTGCACCTGTTCTCTGTGTGACATTCCCCATATCTGCAGTCCCAAGAATGGTTTTCTTTTCCTGGTGGATTCCGATACAACCTATTGGGGCGAAGCCTTTGCTCTTGGCTTTTTGGGGTACTTTTAGAACAGGCATTACTTTGTAAATATCATGAATCACAGGATAGTGGTTATGCATGAATTTAGGTTTTGCCCTCTCTGTCTTCTATCATTTTTTCTGCTTTTCCCCCTTCTTTTCCTTTTTGTTCGATCTGCCCTTCTGTTTATTTTTTATAATTTTTTAATATTTACTCATTTTTTATACTTTTTTAATGTTTTATTTATTTTTTGAGAGAGAAAGAGAGAGAGACAGCGTGAGCAGGGGAGGGGCAGAGAGAGAAGAAGACACAGAGTCCGAAGCAGGCTCCAGGTTCTGAGCTGTCAGCACAGAGCCCGATCCAGGACTTGAACCCACAAACCGTGAGATCATGACCTGAGTCGAAGTTGGATGCTTAACCAACTGAGTCATCCAGGCACCCCAGCGTTTACTCAGTTTTGAAGGAGAGAGAGAGAAAGAGAGAGAGAGGGAGAGAATGAAAACATAAGTGGAGAGGGGCAGAGACAGAGAGGGAGAGACAGAATTCAAAGCAGGCTGCAGGCTCTGAGCTGTCAGCACAGAACCTAATGTGAGACTCGGACTCATGACCTGAGCTGAAGTCGGACACTTAACTTACTGAGCCACCCAAGTGCCCCTCTCCCTCTCTTTATGTCTGACATCTCGGACTTCTGGAGGGCAGTCTCTAAATTTATATAACTCTATCTATCTATCTATCTATCTATCTATCTATCTATCTACCTATCTAATCTCATCTACCTAATATATCTGTATGTATTAAACCTAATTTATTTGTCTGTATGTCTGTGTCTGTCTATCTATCTATCTATCTATCTATCTATCTATCATCTATCTATCTGTCTATCTATCTATCTATCTATCTATCTATCTATCATCTATTGGGCAGGGGCTCAATGCTGAATATCTTAATCCCAATGCCTCTGCTGACTTGCTGTGAAGTCTAGGACAGCATTACCCTGGCCAGAATAATCTCTAGGGGCTGCCCCCATTTCTGGGAATCTCAGTCTATGCTCAGGGAAGGCCATGGGTCAGTTGGCACTCACAAACCTTGTGTGTGCTCCAGACCAGAAAAGCAGAGCCACTCCTTCCTAAACTTTTCATCAAATGTGTCCCCTCAGAGATTTTAGAATCCACTACAGCTGAAACCTTCTCCCTGAGCACATAGTAGATTGGCAGGAATATTGTCCTGAGGATTGAAAGATGAATGGCACTTGGCCATTGGGATTGCTGGGTCCACAGGAGACTTGAGAGAAGGGAGGCACGGGTGTTCAGAGGGCTTGGTTACATCTTTCCCTGGCCTTGCAGGTGGGCTGAGTGATGGAGACAGAGAGGGCTTTCAGAGGAAGACTGCAGGGAATCTTAACCAAATGAGAGGGAGGAAGAAGTGAATGGAGATAGGACAGTATAAGATAATGTCCGTGGCAAGTGGTCTTATCAGGCGTCAACCAATTGGATTTTCAAAATGGAGCCCTTGGACCAGCAGAATCGGTATCACCTGGAAATTGCTAGAAATGCAAATTTGTGACCCCCCCCCCCCACTCCCCACCAGCATTTTAGAAACTTGAATCAGAAACTCTGGGATGAGGCCTCACAATCTTCCTGTAATCCTTCCAGGTAGTTCTGAAGCACGTTCATGTTTGAGAACTGCTGGTGTGGACCTGGCTTTGACGTGGGATGTTGGGAAGAGAGGGAGACAAAGCTAGGTGTGTTAAGAAGCATAGGCCTTGTAGGTCAGTAGCTAGTGCTGCTAAGCCTTAGGTAGGACTGGGATTAGGGTGAGGCAGGCGCCGTGGCCCGGGGGGCAAATCATCGGAAGGTACCCAGGGACCAGCCCCGCTGTTACAGAAGCCTGAGAGTGAGTGGTTAGTATGGGATGTATGGTAGTCCTGGAAAGGGATGCCCTTGAAGTTATTTTATTTTATTTTTTATTTTTGAGAGAGACAGAGCACAAGTTGGGGAGGGGCAGAGAGAGAGAGAGAGAGAGAGAGAGAGACAGAATGTGAAGCAGGCTCCAGGCTCTAAGCTCCAATCTGTCAGCCCAGAGTCCAATGCAGGGCTCGAACTCACAAACCATGAGATCATGACCTGGGCCAAAGTCGGACGCTTAGCCGACCGAGCCACCGAGGCACCCCACCCTTGAAATATTTTAAGTGAAGGAGAGACACAAAAATATGGAACAGAAAAGGGGAAGCCAGCAGGGTGACACATGTGAATCAAGAAATAGTAGATAATGGGTGTATTACTTATGAGCAAAACATTTAACTTTGAGCTTAGAGGTTAGGGTGAGAAAAAGAAAATCTTGTTGAATCACTTTTTTTTCATTTTATTTTATTTTACTTTATTTTTTAAATTTATTTGAGAGAGAGAGAGAGCGCGCGCGCACATGAGCAGGAAGAGGGACAAAAGGGGAAGGGGGGGAGAGAGAGAGAGAGAGAGAGAGAGAGTGAGAGAGAATCCCAAGCAGGCTCCATGTTCAGCATGGAGGCCAACATGGGGCTCAATCCCATGACCCTGAGATCATGACCTGAGCTGAGCTGAAACCAAGAGTCAGGCACTCCGCCATCTGCACCACCAAGTTTATTTTTGAATGATAGGAAGAAATGCATTAAAAACATTTTCCTGGTCCTCAGCCATAAGAAGTGGGTATTTATAGATTCGATCATTTTTTTAAAAAAAATCTTAATCTAATTCTTATTTTTAAGTGCAAAAATGGAGCAATGTTATTTCTTCACAATGAAAAAAATATTAAATCTCCTATAAAACATTTATAGCTAATATGTCTGTACAACCTACTGATTATTCATTATCCTCAGGACTATCATCTAGTTTTCCCATACAGTATAAATCTCATGGTCCATGTCCATGTGGGAGATTTAAAAGGCTTTCTTTATATCCTTAGACAAAGATTTTTGTGTAAGTTCTAGGAGAATTTATGCCTACAGGACCCTCTTCGGATGATATAAGAAGCCACCGAAAAGGCGCTAATCTGGGAGCCTGTTGGATGAGCGTATGGACCTTCTCATGTCTTGCTATAAAAGCTGTTGACAATGAACAGTTGTTTTACATGTTAAAAATGCTTGGAAGAAATATTTCAGGGAAACCGTTTATAGACTGAATGTTCTTCCATAGGTTTTCTTAAGCAATGCCTAGCAGAGTTGAATCTTGTTTTATTGTTCATTTTGCTTACAAAGTGAGTTACTTCCCCACCCCCCCCCCCCGCCCCGCCATCCCGGTGCCTCTGTTTCCATTGACACCTCCTTTCTCACAGTGACAGAGGGAAACTAATTCATGAGAGTCAAAATAGGACCATTGGTGGCATTGGAACACATAGCTTTAGATTCCAGTAACTGAGACAATAGAAAAAATATCCATGCGGTATTTGGCCCCTAGTTAGGTATGCCTTCCTAGAAAAATCTTGAAAAAACATTTTTCACCTCCCCTTATTTTTCATTTCTGTCTCTTAAAAATTTTTTGTTTGGTATTTTGTTATACCCAAGGGAGTACTTTGGATAATGACTTTGCGGTATTGGTCAGCAGAGCCTGTGGGGCAGCTAGCGGTGACGTGGCTTTCGATGGCCACAGGCCGTGGCCCTGGCTCCTGGACTGCGGGCTACCCCTTCCAAACTCCTTCTGAACTCTTAAGCTCCCTGTCATTCTTCCTGGCCCAAGGCAGAGGGGAGGCACTTGGCCGACACGTCTGTCATTTCTGGGTTTTCTTTTGCAAGCTGTGCCAAGAGACTGGAGGCCATGTCGTCATCTTCCCAGCATGCCACTTGGCCCAAATCCTCACATAATGCATGTGGCTAAGCTGTAACCCATTTTATACATCCCAGGAATGGCAATCCATTTTCTGTTTTGAGAGTCTATTCCTAGATGGGAAACTTGTGAAGATTCTCCACCTGTTGGGAGTAGAAGGTCTACAGCTCTTACCTTCAGTCTTGCTCCCCTGCTTCCCCCCTTTCTTCCTTGTCCTCAGGATTGTCATGACCTGGAAGTAAATTGTGTCTGCAGCTTTTCCTTTTTATGAAAGTCAGTATGTTCCAAAGTTAAATATCACACTGCAGGGGCACCTGAGTGGCTCATTTGGTTGAGTATTTGACTCTTGATTTCCGTTCAGGTCATGATCCCAAGGTCGTGGGATGGAGCCCTGAGTCATGCTCCACACTGAGCATGGAGCCTGCCTGAGATTCTCTCTCTCTCTCAAATTAAAACATAAATAAATAAAAAATAAGTATCATACCTCATATTCACTGGTTATAACTAACATGTGTGCTTCAGATGGAAGTCATGATTTCTGTTCAGAAGAAGGGTATGGGTATGGTGGGGTGGGGGCCGAGGAAGAGAGAGAGAGCCTATGAATGAAACAACATAGAAATAGTAAAAGGTCTGATCCCTTTGGGAGGAAGGAGAAAAATAGCAAAACCCTGATGTACTATATTTTATCCTTTATGTCGGCTGAGAAATTAGGGTCAGGACCCAGAAACTTTGCTCTATCTCCTGGTGTTTGTTTCAGCTAAGGTGGGGTGGGTTTCTCCTTTGATGGGTCATTTCCTTGTCTCCCTTCACATTCCAGGCTGCATTAAGATGACAAATTTCACTTATGGGCTCAGACACAGACATGAAACCCTGAGCTGTGGAGCTAACAGGGTGAGTGCAGAGGAGTGGATTTATTGTGGGGAGAAAGGGATTGTTCAAAGAGCACAGCAGATTTGGGGAGCCCGCCTCTGCATCAGAGCACACGCGGGATGGCCCAGGCAGTACCCACCCCCCACCTTCCCACCAGCTCCGCTCTGAAACCTCGTCACCTACTTACCCTCAAGGCCAAAGACATACGTTAAAGTAATTAAGACACTTCCTTAAAGCACACACACACACACAGACTCCAGAACATGTTGCTGTAGATGTGCAACTTTATTTGGACATCACCCAAATGTGGGTTTTGCAGAAGGATTGAGGACGAAACAAGTAGAATAAAGGCCTTGTGTTCTTTTCTATCTGTGAACTCTGCAACAAATAGCTTACTTTTCCTACTCTGCCTTTAGTGGGGGGGGGGGGGGGGAATCTTGGACAGCAAAGAGCAAGCCCGTCACATCAAACATGACTGCGTTAAATACTAAAATGTTCAAAGTCCATCTGAGATAGATAAAGGCTTTGATGGAAAGTGGATATTTCCCAGGGACATTACGAGCAATAATCCAGATGTTCCGCCATAATGCAACGAGCGTTGTGGATAGATCAGGAGATTCAGCCAAGCCGCGCCTGATGCAGGCCCTCGCCTTGCCCTCCCATGCTGCTTCGCCATATGGAACCTATCTCTCGGCCCTCTTAATAACCGGCTTTGGATTCCATTTTCACACAGCTCATAGAGCTAAGTGGGGCTGTTTTATGGACAAGTTAGATAGAAGCCTTTCCAAGATAAACATCCAATTTGAAATTAGGACAGAGCAAGCCACAAAATTATTTTAGGGCATATTTCATGGAAAGCCTGCCATTTTTCTTAGGCAGTTGCCAGACTGGAGGGTGCCCTTTGATCCCGTGTGGACATTACTCCCTTCTTTATAAAAAGGATTTTGAAATAGTTGCAGTGTTTAGGGAGGAATATATCTGTCGGAACTTTGAAGCATGGCCATGGGACAGGTCATGCTTTAGCTTGTTGGTTCACAAGTCAAACTTTAAGAAGAGGAAAGGAAAAAAAGGGAAACGGGGATTGTAGCCAGATAGATGAATCAAAATCTCATGTTCCTTTTAAAGATAGAAATTTTCAGCCCGTATACTTAATAAGCTATCAGATGTATGCAGTGGATCCACATCTATCTTCTCAAACATAAATTTATAAACACATATGCAGATATGTTTATATACGTGTCTGTTTCTATACTGTGACGGCTTGTGTTATTTTTTAATAAACACGAAATCACTTAACGTCTGTTCTTTCATAAAGTTCCTGTATTGAATATGTTCGATATATTCGATATATTCCGTGACAGAATTGGAAATAGAAGTTAAGAAAGAATTGTTCATGTTCTCCAGAGGAGAGGGATTTTTTTTTTTCTTTTTAAAATGAGTTATTTTCTCATGCCGCCTCTCTGCTCTGTCTCAGCACTTCGGAAACGTGTGTGTGTGTGTGTATGTGTGCACACACACGCGCATGTGCATTTTAAGAGAAGAGCAACACAGATGTGAAGTTTGAGACACATCCTTAAATGTGTTTTGCTTAAAGTAGTCATAAAATGATCCGCTGCTTGGTGTGGTATCCCTGCACCATTTATTAAGAGTGGCGGAGTGACATGTGTTGGATGAGGTAAGCTGGTATATAATTAATACGGTACCAACATACCATTTGTTGTGATAAATTGTGACTAACTGGTGTCCGAGCAAATTGGTGTCTGAATGATCTCGAAGATATATTGAGTAGATGACAGGAATGAATATATAGTGTTCGAAATTCATTGCTCTACTATGGTACTTTATGCCATTTACATTCTTCAGTCCATTTATTTCTCCTTCAAATAAAGCAGACTCTGCTCCTATCGTTTCACTTATTGAGTGGGGAACGTAGATCAACTTTCTGTGGATCATGTGGGGATCCTCGTTCAAACAAACTAACCATAACAAAAGACATGGTGGGGACCTTCAGGGAAATGTGACTCTGTGCTGAGTATTTAATGATACTGAGGGAATTATGGTTACTTTTGTGGAGTGTGATCATGGCATGTTGCTCCGGTAAAAACAAATACGTATTTTGCTTTCAAATATTTCAGCCCGAGATAAAGGGTGAAGGGATAGTTGAAATCAGATTGGTAAAATATGGAATCAGGTGGATGAATATGCGGAGGTTTATACCAGGCTCTCTGCCTTTGTGCGCGTTTGAAAATTTACATAATGGAAATTAAAAATAAATAAAGTGTGCTTGTCCTTTTTATAATTTAATAACGGGGGATGTTTGCTTTTTTCTATATTTCTGTTTAAGGTATGTGTGAGTATGCATGAGTAATACAATTTAGAAAAGGGAAAAAAAATAAGTTAACAGTTACCGAATCTCTCCCGGATCCCGGGTGCTGTGCTGAGGACTTTGTACATCCTTCCCCTCCCTGCAGATCTGCAAAGCTCATTTGGCCGGCCGGCTGATCGCAGGCTGTATCTGGAGTTGTGAATCTCACAGCGCTGTTGGGCTTTTTAGTAGTAGCCCAAGGAATAAAAAGGAAGTGTGGACAGATTTGGGTGTGAAGGATAAATTCCAAACCATTATTCCTAAATGCCCAGAGGTGCTTTCTCTCCCTGCAGAGCAATGTCTTGCTCTTCTCTCTCCATTTCCCAGCATGCCTTTCTTCCCTTTCTTCTATTAAAATAGCTGAAGGCCCAGATGAAGAATTCCTATCACGGGGCACGTCTGGGTGGGGAGGACAGGCCAGGGCCAAATCCAAATGTTGTTCCTAATCATCCTTCACTATACTGTTAGGAGCCTAGTGCTTGAGCAGGTTTGCAAAATCCACGAAGACTAGTAACACTGTCAGCAACCAGGGGGTGCTTTCCCAAGCCCCATGTGGAGAGCTGGAATGTCTGTAATCACCAAAGTCACACTCAAGAATGGTCAGCAAGCTGATACACCCTCTTCTTTCTTTGCCTTAGTCCTCTTTGATTCGCAACCTGCGACTCGCAGAGTCCTTGAAAAAGAACCAGTTGTGGAACGGAATTATAAGTATAACCTTGTTGGAAGGGAAGAACGTCTCAGGAGGAAGCATGACAGAGATGTTTGTCCAGTTAAAACTGGGAGACCAGAGGTATAAAAGTAAGGTAAGTTCCACCAATGCCCGAAGAAGAAGCATCCCTTTTGTAACAAAAAGACTGACTAAAAGAAAATGTTTTCCACTCTAACATTCACAAGAAGAGGAGAGTTTTATTTCGAGCCCTCGTAACATTATTAGAAGCATCCCAGACCACAAAAATAATCCCGTAGCTGCAGTCCACTGATACACCTATTTGGTTGCTTAGCATAATTTATTTTCATATAGTTAACTGGTGCTAGAGAAAGCTTATGAAATAAGAGATTTGGGTGTGTGATTCGTTTTTGTTTTAAAAATACACAAGCTGCGTTTCATAGGTTGCAGGAAAGGGATAAATGCAGATTTTCAAAATCCTACAAAAATAAAATAGTGTAATATATTTAGATGAAAACATGTGAGAAAAGTAAAAAATTCTCAAAGCCATCTACTTTTTGCTTTTTCTTACTTGCTGGTATTAACAACAAAAACAGACAGACATTTGATGTGGTTTTTTTGTGTGTGATTTTGTTTTTAGAGTATTAGTGGGTTTTTTTGGAACAAAAGTAAGGGCGTTTGTAGCTGTCTTTAAAAATCAGTCATCTTGTTCTCCTGAAACAAATTCCACTTAATTTTTTAATCTTAGTAATTTGGTGTGGTTTTTATTTCAAAAACCATAGTCTCCATGCCATGGTAATTAATTCGTTTTACATAACCGTCAGACAGGAATATTTCCTAGGTTTTATGGATGGGGGTAACTAGGGTCCTTGAAAGTTAAGTCACTTGCCCAAAGCTACATAGAAGAAAAAATACAAACCAAACAAAACATCGGTAGACAATTTTGAAAACAGACCTGAGGATATTTGCAATTCGGGTTTTCCAGTGTAGGGTCCTTAACAGATGAAGACATATGCATTTGGAAAATGATTTAGGGGGTAGAAGATGGTTTCTACTGCATACTTCTAAGTGCAGAGTCAAACATTAAACATCATTTGCCCCACCACAAGGAATAAAGAATTAAAGCTCACACCGGAGAATCATTTTAGAGAAATATGAAAAATCAGGGCAGGTTACAGCTGAAATATGCAGACATTTATTTTAACCAGCTAGTTTCAGGCTGTACCTCACAGTGACCGTGTCCAGAGTGGACACATCTCTCTACAAAGGTTCTTTTAGCCAGCCAGGGTCAGGCTACGGATTTATAAGAAAAATTATTCATCGCTAAGTACACTTAGCCCTCTGGGCTAAGGTGAAGTGCAGAATTAGTCCGGTATTTGCTACATTCCCCCTTGGGGAATATCACGTTTAATTTGTGTGGTCGAATATTTTTTTTCCCGGGTTTTCTAAAGTCTGTGATCTGATATATTAAGCTCAATATGAAAAACAGCTGAAATGATACTATGTGATGTTAGGCTACAGCTGACATCTGAGTTATCCCTGATTCCCCTTGCAGTAGGAGTTTGGCACTAGGATTTCTAGGATTTCATAGTTGACACGGTGTCTTTCGAGCCTGATAGTCAGTGCCCACGATTCTTGCTCATTTTTATTCACAAATGAAACCTCTGTGTAAATGAAACAAAAGTGAAAATGCTGCTACTTGATCAAACACACACGATCGGAGAACACAGAAACTTGTGGAATTTTCAAACCATGCTGATTCATTTTGCGGCGGGGCAAGAGTGAGCCTTCGTTAGTCTTCCACACCAGTGACTGGATTCTGGAAACTCGGATTGAAATGTACAAGTTATGGGTTTCTCATGTAATGCATTGGGCAGATGTTAATTAACACCTCAAACTGCTCATTCGTATACTTCTTAAGCCAGCACTGAGTGGATGCACTAATAAAAATTTAACTTGCATCCGGTCAACCAGTCCGTAGTATCTTTTGTAAGAGAAAGCAACTGTAAATGTCTATTGAGATATGCTTTATATGTATATAATATCTATATAATTTATGGTTCCTGGTGGGGTAATTTCTTGTGGGTTTATTTTTTTTAACTTGCTGGAAAAATGACTGAATCTGGGGGTGAGCTAAGAGGGTAGCGATGTTTTGCCAGTTCCCGAAACCTCAAAGTCCCTTTCGTTCCCAAATGGAAAGTTGACCTTTCCGAGGGGGAGGCACATCGTCATGATCTCCTGGAGTGTAGCAATGACATGAATGTATGTAGCTGCTTTAGCGATGAATGGCATTTTGAGAAAGTAAATATCATAACCGCATGTTTTCTAGACACTGTGTAAGAGTGAAAATCCGCAGTGGCGGGAACAGTTTGACTTTCACTACTTCTCTGACAGGATGGGCATTTTGGACATTGAAGTGTGGGGAAAGGACAGCAGAAAGCACGAGGAACGCTTGGGCACGTGAGTCTGCTCTGCTTTCTAACTCGTGGGAGACGCGTGTGCAGCTCGCATCTGCGTGGAGCTGCTCAGGGGCAATGTCTATATCTGTGTGGGCTTAGAGTAAAGACCTTATATATCCCTACCCCAGGAGCCATATGTCAGCTGGACTTGAACCTGGGGCAAACATTATTTTGTTTTTTTTTTTAATTGATAAATGTCATTTAATATTGATGAAAACAGAAAAAAATCCTATGTGTTGGACCTTCTCTAAAAAAAAAAAACAGATACTGTGACTGTGATATCACAGACTGTCTGTGAAGTGTTTATCCACACAGCCCTTGATGCAACATGCGTTGAACTGCGTGGGTCCACTTATATGCATTGGTTGTTCAGTAAATACAGTGCAATATATGTATTGTCTCTTCCTTAAGAAGGTTAAAAAAAGGAAAAAAACGTTTTCCTTTTCTCTAGTTATTGTGGGAATATGGTCTATAACCCAGATAACATACAAAATATGTGTTAATTGTTTACCCTATCGGTAAGGTAAGGCTTCTGGTCAACAGGGTACTATGTAGTAGTTGAGTTTCGGCGGGGAGTGAACAGTTAGATGCAGATTTTTCACTGTGGAGGGTCATCAGCACATGTGGCCCCTGGGCTGTTCAGTAATCAACTTGCGTGCATTTCCAGCATACCCTGTAATTTTGGTTTTGCTACTTAGTAAACTACCGTATAATTTAGTAAGAATATGAACATAGGTGTCTTGATGGGAAAGTTTTCAATGTGTTTGATGAGCTGTGTGGCAAACCATAATGAAACCTGTTGAGGCGAGGTCTGTTTTCTTCTATTTTTTTTTTTTTTACTTTGCACCCTTCCATCTCACACAAGGGACTCACCTTTACACAGTGGGCATGGTGTGAATATTACAGCTTTCTTACAGGATTGTAGTAATGCCATTAAATGAGACCATACCTACACCATGGCTGGCCCATAGTAAGCATGACGGAGATCATGGTGGAAGTAGACATCATCTCTGATCTTTCAAATAGCCCTACAATTTGGCAGCATTATTCCCCTTTTGTAGATGATGGAAGAGAATACAAGAAGTTTGCAAATGACATGATCATGGACTTCAGAGTGGGGGTGGAGCCAGGGCTAGGATTCCATGCTTTCGAAGACCAATTTCTTTCCACCGAACCACTGTCTTCTGTTCATCACATATACGTACACTTTGTACACACATCTCAAACCTGGACTATCAATGTTTAAAGGGCTCTCAACAGCTGTTTGTCATCTTTTCCAAACCGAGGATTCTGGAAACTTGGGTTCAGAGAGATGCCTTGGGCTCACCCTTTGGAGAATGGAGAGTCTGCTAAAATGTCTAGGGTGAAGCCAGAGCAGCTCAGCTGTCGCCTGTCATCTCGGGGTTCTAATGCAGGGGAAGTCTTCTCGCTGAAATCTAAACACTGAAATGGACTCCTCTAATATAACCCCTTTGTGTCACTGACAAGGAAGGGCAGAGGCCCAGGGAAGTGACTATCTTTCTGTCAGCAGGGAACTTAGAGGCAGAAATGGGACCAGCTCCAGCTTACCCAGTACCTTGTACACTGCTTCTTCTGTGTAGAATACTGAGCACAGTGTCTGACACACGGAGTGTTTGACCCTCTTTCTGTCATCACCCCATCCCTCTTCAGCAGCTCTCCTGAGATAGATGGGTGGGGGGTTTGGTACTCATAAAACATTCCTCTGGTGTTCTTCAGCAGAGACGCCATGTCCCACGGGCATGTCACAGAAGGTTTAGGAAATCCGGCTCTCAGCCACCTGATTCTGGATACCCATCTCTTTCCCCAGTCGTTGTGTGGAAGACACACACACAGGGCACACCCACATTGTATCACACGTATCCAGACACGCCCTAGGGAAACAGTGTGTCACCAGCTGAGACCTCAGCTCTTTTAGCCCCCATGTGGCACTGCCCACAGTCTTTTATGTGGCCCACTTGTCCCCAACACTGTGCTGATCCCACAGCTGGCAGCCATTGCTGTATTGACAACCTCATGGTTCAGGTTGGTGCTTTCAGATAGCAAACGAGGTCCTGTCACCCTCCGGCTCTTGCAGGAGGGCTCCCCCTGGTCATTTTCCAGATATTGCCCATCAGATGTCTCGAGCCTGGTCTTCTCTCTTCCTCCTGCACCTCACAGGGTAACTGAGGCACTTCTGACATTTCCCGCTACTTCTGACACTTGTCACCACTGTGACATTACCAGTGCCCTCCCAACACTCACGGTCAGAGCATCAAAAACTTTGTGCTTGTCCACGGAGCAAGGGTTAGTGACGTCAGTGCACAGACGCAGAGAATTCTGGGTCCCAAAGCGCCACCTGAGCAGTGGGAATTTGGGCTTCCAGGAATGAAGGGCGCACGTGTTATTTTAGGAGGTGCGAGGAATTACGCCCCTCATTTCACACTGTGCTGCCGTGGTTCCTCCACACAACAGGAAGTGCTTTTCCAAATGAGTGTTAAGTTTCTTCGCGGCCACAAAAGATCACTCAAAACATCCCTTTCATTCCATGTTTTGTCATTGGACTATTCGTTTATTTTAGCGATTTCCTGTTTGTAACTTAGCCATGTACTTGTCCTGAGGCTCGCGGCGCCCTTCCTCTTCACAGATTTTAGAGGCTTGTTTTTTTGGTATCCTTTTCCTTTGCCCTCTCCTGAGGTACAAACGATAGCCAAAGTATATCTTGGGAGCTGACTACACAGCATTACCCTGAAGCCAACGCCCCATTGGGGTGACAGACCTTCTGTAAAATACCTCCTGCTACTCAGAGTTAGAGAGGACACGGGACCAGCATGGGCACATCACGGACCTGTTACGTACCGGTCCTCCTTACTTTAAATTTCACACTTATTTCCTTCTCATTTCATTTTCTTTGTTGTTGTCATTTGAAGGCTCAATTATTTCATCTCCCGGGGGTGGGGAAATACCCTTTTGCATGAAGAAACTCTTTGACAGTGCGAATGAGTCATGAATGTCTCTTAAGACCTGTCTCTTATTTTCGTTTTTGGATCACTCCTTGCTGCGAGTACCAGAAAGCCCTCCGTGGCCTCTCTGAGGAAATTCTTTTTGAGATTAATTTTGAGATTTTTCTGTATGGCGACTATAGATCCCCACACCCTTTGCAATGAAAATTATGCAATTTAAGAAAAAGAAGTACGGATAGTAAAAGTCACATATGTATATGCATAGGCAATTTTTGAAACATTTTGTAGAAGTTTACGGAGGGTATCTTCAAGGACATGGTGAAAAGGACATCTGTTGGCCAAAGGATTGAGCTGTGACTTTGGCATTGGCATTGGTAGGTTGGTAGCTTGGTGGTGGTTCAGACACCTGATGGCTAGCCTCTTCAGGCTCTCTGAAGCAGAGAACTTTCTGCAATCCCCTTCTAGGCAGCTTCCCCTTTAGTCTTCCACTGAGCCCGAAGTTAGCCCAAGGAGGGGTTCAAGGCTGGTGAGATAAAGGTGCTTGAATGGTTCCAATGCCCTCTGGACTATGGTACCTACTAACTCTACTGTTTGTTCACAAGCACAAACAAAATGAAACACACACACACAACCCCACAAACAAAACAAAACAAAACAACAGTCTCTGATTTTAAAGTCCATCAATGGTCCAGAGACAGTGAACTTTTCAGGGGAGTAAGAAACAAAGCTTGGTTGAACCCGCTCCAACTTTTAGCCCAAATGGCAAGAGTATACATATGGATTATCGTTGTAAACCAGGACCCTTTCAAGGTAATTGCTTTGTTTTCTTAAAGCGCATTTACATTTCAAGGTGACAGTAGAGATTAACTCATCATAGAATATTCTAGGCTTCATTCAGTTTTGAAAAGTTAAGAATGAGAATGTTCAAGTGCATTTGAACTGGGATTCCTCGGAGCCACCCATCAGCCCCGCAGGGTGCCCTGGAAAGTGGCGGCTGACATTCTAGCGGGTCGTTAGTAACACTGATGCCGCCGAGAACCCGGGCTGGGATATTTCTCTGGACAAATTGCACCGCGTGTCGTTGATCTGCTTTTACAGCCCGGCTTGACACATTCACCGTTTTCTTCCTGTTCACCCCCTTCCTTAGCCTCTGAGATTTACAGCTTTTAAAACTCCGGCACTCTTTTCTGCCCCTTGCATTTAAGTTAAAAGCTGACCAGTCTGTAATATAAAACACGGAATTATGGTAATGAATAAGAGGTTAAAAGCTATCATGGCAAGTGAAACTTGAACAGGTCCGGCTGACTGATATGGCAAAATTATGTGTTGAATTAAAACACTAAAATGCTGTAGGATTAATGGAGAAAGACAAGAAAAGGAGGTCAGAAACAATGCTAAATCAGCACATTCTAGGCCTGTGGGCTAGAGGATGGCTTTACTACGTATGCCTGTCGCAGAGAGGAAAAAAAATAGTAATTGAGTCTTCGTTTCCTTCAGGTGAGAAGAAACATGGACTTTTCAATCTGAGAAGCACTTAGTAAATACATTTATTTCTGTCCCTTTCTCATGTAGAGGAGGGATTAAACAATGCCCGGTATTTCTTTACAAAGACAACAGAAAACACTGTCTTTGTCATTTGGATTTTTTGACTTTGAGCTTCCTTGTGCTACTGGCCTTCGTTTGTTTGTTTGTTCCACTCTAGTCAACAAATACAGAGCACGTACGTCATGCACCGGGTGGCCTGCAAAGTGCTGAGGATTCAGTGGAAAATGATGCATTGATGGATGCTGTCCTCAGACACCATAAGGTTCTGGGGTGGCTGCACGTAAGCAGGCAGCGGCTTGGGGGTGGAAGGGAGCAGCTTCCTGGAAGAACAGAGGCCTAAGTTGTAGCCTCTAAAGATGGGAAGGTTAGCCGGACCAGGAGATTGGAGGCAGAACTTTCCAGGAAGATGGAATGACATGGGCAAAGGTCAAGAGAGTAGAGAAAAGGTATTCTGAGAAACTTGAAAGGAATAAGGGTGGGTGGTGTCCTGAGATGAGACCAGAGAGCAGAGCAGGGGTGAAGTCAGAGCGCCACCTGATTTCATCTCCCACAAAAGAACAATGGCGGCTCCTCTCTGGACACAAATGCATGGGGGGCAGTGGGGGGAGGCACTGCTCTTTTGTTTCCATAATGTAAGGGCTGTTACAGTAATGGGGATCTTCTTGACCAAATATTTTAAGATCTGATTTTGGAGTGAGAATTTCCTGGTGACCTGAGGGCTGGTGTGTAGCACCTTTCGAATGATTGTCCAAACACGGTCACTTCCCTTGTGTGTGAAGTCACACATGATGCCACAGGGACAGAGATTTGCCAGCGCTCATTAGTCACTTAGATGTTCTGAGCGTTGTGTTTTCCACAACGTTCCCAGCAGATAGAAGAGCAATTTTATAAGCTTTACTTTGTTAGTTTTTATTAACAAGGACATCATTGGATACTTTTGGCCACAGTTTCTTGGGTGATGGTGAGTTAAACGTTATGCTTTACAAATTTTTTTTAGTTCAGTTTCCCTGATGCCTTTGTCAGTATGTCTATATTGTCAGCAGCCAGCCTTGTAAAATTTTAAAATCCTGACAGTGGTGTAATTCACCACAAGCCAAATTATTAGCATTTCTCTAAATCAGTGGTCAGCAAACTAGCACCCATGGGCCAAACCCAGATGTCTATCTGTTTTTGAATAAAGTTTTATTAGCTACCAGACTTCTTCATTTGTTTACATTGTCTATTACTGCTTTCATGCTATAGGGGAGTTGAGTAGTTTCAGCAGGGACCACATGGCCCATAAACTTTCAAATATTTACTTTTTGGTCCTTCATGGAAAAAATAGTTTAGGTGCCTATTACGTATTACTTATTAGTTGGTGTGATATTGAGCAATGCATTCTACGAGAGCCATTTAGACTCTCTATCTGAAAATGGAGTTTATTTTTCAAAGAAAATTTGCATATGTACTTGTAAGCTGAGCTTTCATAAATGCTCCTAAAATGTTGCCATTTGTGTAGTTTGGGAAGAAATTTAGAGGCTACAAAATGGAAGGGAAACAAATACATAACACTCCTTGTAAAATTCTGGAATTAGACAGTGAGTCTGCAGTGTTTATAAGAATGAGAAAGAAGAGGGGAGTGGATGGTGTTTTAATTTGCCCAGGAAGCTGGGATGAATCTATTTCCTCGCATTCCTGGCTCCAGACACACCTCACCTGTAACAGGTAACTAAACAGATAAAGAAAACCTTAGGAAAGAATACCAGATTCTGGAAAGCTTCAGTAGCACCGAGAGAGAATTAAGACCAAGTGAACATTGTAGAATTTTCTCAGGTAAGAATTGGATACCCTTTAGAAAATGGAAGCCACACCTAAATTCTCCTTACAAGATTTTTTTTATGTCAAAAATGTCTTCAATGAATGTATTCCAGATTTTTTTCTATCTTAAAGATTGTAGACTTCAGAGTACTTTATCTTTACTTGAGCCTAAAACAAAACAAAACATTTTGTTCACACAACCCTACAAAAAAACCCAGATTTTGTTCACACAATACTTCCCTTTCTTCAGGAGGTTCAAAGAGCATTGTGATAATATCTGAAATTCTGAAAGGCCAATCCTTTTTATTGTTTGCTTATTGTTTTGAAGTTTTTATTTTAATTCCAGTTAGTTTACAGTGTTATAGTAATTTCAGGTGTACAATACAGTAATTCAGCACTTCCATACATCACCCAGTGTCCATCAGGACAAGAGCCTCCTTAATTCCTATCACCTATTTCACCCATCTCCCCCCACCCACCTCCCCTCTGGTAACCATCAGTTTAAAGTATGTTATTAAGGGTGTTTATTGATTTGTCTCTCTTGCTTTCCCTTTGCTAGTTTATTTTGTGTTTCTTAAATTCCACATATGAGTGAAATCTCATGGTATTTGTCTTTCTCTGACTTATTTCACTTAGCATTATACTCTGTAGATCCATTCATGGTATCGCAATGGCATGATTTCATTCCTCCTTATGGCTGACACACACACACACATAACATGTACATATATGTACATATATGTATATTTCACATCATCTTTACTCACCATTTGATGGACACTTGTGTTGTTTCCATATCTTGGCCTATTGTAAATAATGCTGCTATAAACATAGGGGTGCATGCATCCTTTTGCATTAGTTTTCTTGTTTTCTTTGGAAAAAAATCTGCAGTAGTCTGATTGCTGGATCATAAGGTAGTTCTATTTGTAACACCCACACTCTTTTCCACAGCGACTACACCAGTTTGCATGAGACAAATCCTCTTTATAGTTTTTTTCTTTCTCTCCTGCTTTTGCTGATAATACAGTGCCTCCTTCCTAGCTTGGTGTTAATAGAAATCATTCTTCCAGCCTCTGGCTAGTCTCCAGAGCTTCTGATTCTACCTTCAGACACAAGGATTGGCTGGAACAGTGTGGGCTAAGGTTGGAATAGAGTAAAACAGAGGAGAGGTTCTTGTATGCAATTCATTTGTTCTTAGGCCCAGCTTGCCTCGTTTCTTCCAGAATGTGGAAATAAACGTGGAAGCCGGGTGGGTAGAAGGGAGGAAGAGGGCAATTCAGTTGCAGAAAGTTTATAGAAAGTCCTCTTTAGGTGGGGCAGCCTGGGGAGCTCAGTGCGTAGAGCACACGACCCTTGATCTCAGGGTTTGATGTCAAGCCCCATATTGGGTGTGGAGCCTACTTTAAAAAAATAAAAAAAATGAAAAGCCATCTTTAGAGGGGAGCTAGTTGTTCACACTAGAGAGAGGGTAGATGTAAATTAATTTGAATTCTTAAGATATCAATTCGCATAATGGGGCAGGGACCCTAAGAGCCTGAATCATAACCCATGTGCCAAAGGATCAGTGTTTAATTATGACTGATATGAAGGTGGTCTATCAATTTAATTTGTTCTTTCAAGTCACTATGGAAGTAAAGTAAGTATTTGGCTAATTCCACTCATTAGTGTACTAAGCATGTAGAATCCATTAAGTGTGTGCAGGAATCTCCAATCTCTTTTATGTGAAATAGGCAGGGCCATTTTATGCATGTCTTCATCCATGTTTACATGCATGTGCTGTTTCTTCATCATCCAAAGAATCTTTTGAAATGGCGTACATGCAAAAGTTACACAGGGGACAGAAATGACTAAAACGTTTGTGGGGATGTGTAATTTCTCAGAAGGAGCCCCGTGTTTACTTTGCATTTTGTCTGGTACGTGATTCAACGGTTGTTTAAAATAGTAAGCTGCTCTATTCCAATGAGTTGTGCCGTGTAAGAAGTTTGCAGAGTTACTGCAAACATGCTAACATTCCTCACAATCTTTGTAGATGACTTTTCAGAATTAACATAAGGTTCGGTTGGAATTATCTAAGAAAAATTTTATTTTTGCCTAATGATGCATCATTTTTGACCCCTAATTTGCCTCTTGTGTCCAAGGAACTTCTAGTTGTTCAAAAAAATAAAGCCACCACTATTATAAAGGTAAATGAAAATAGATTGTCATCAGTAATGATATTAAGGTGAATGGGCTTTAAATACATCATTGCTAATTTGGACTAATGAAAGTGACCACCAGAAAAAAATTCTCTTCCAAATTTGAATCATTTCTCTTTTCACAGGAAAGAGTTTTTTAATGAAAGTGCAAAAAAAAAAAAAAAAAAAAACAATGGAAAATAATGCTTTGCAAAGTACTCCTAAGCAGATGTACAACTGCTATATTGGTTAAGAATTTGTGGACAGTTTCGTAGAAAAGGCTTCGTTACACCACTTGACATTTCTTTCTTTCCAAGCCAAATGAATTCTCTACTTACATACTTGCTTGTGAAATAAAAATATTTAGTAACTCCCATCTTCATGGTAGCAAACTTTAAAAGTTTCTTTATTGCTGCGGAAAAAAGTTTTGGTTCAAAGCAGAGAGGATTATTTAAAAAGACATTTTTCTATAATGTGTCTCTGGTAGAGATATTTGATAAATTCACATGCAAAAGCTCTAATTGCCACCCCTTCTCAAACCTAGCATCATTTTGGGGAGGCAGGAAATAAATTACCCACGCCTATTTAATTTTGTAGGTACCTATCAGTATTACCATATATATTTTATTTTGTAGTAAAAACTGGTATAGAGTTTTAATATTATTGATATTTTTCTCTTTAATTGGGAAGGGATTGCAAGGTTTCTGATTTATTAAACTGGAACTCATTATATATCATGTGGCTCAAAATTGTCATTGTTTACATGTTGGGTAAGTTTACCTGTTTCTATTCATCTGCAAACATGCAAAGTCCATTCAAGGTTGAGGGTAAGAATTCATCCTTGTTCTACATTGGAAGAGGCAGATATTTCTTTATAAAGTCTTGAATGTTCATCTCACTCAATAACTATGGAGGGAAAATGAGGATTAACACACACCGGCACGCACACACACACACCTATTACAAGTGGGAACGACCTTTCTCCCTCAACTCGACCCTCCCTCTTCCATCCACCTGTGCTTAAACGAAGCCAGTGAGGTCCAGCCAAACCCAGAGTTTTCAGCGTGAAAGCAAATAAATGGCTTAGCACCTCAGCCCTCCTTTTTGGTGTTTGTTTCTGTATATAAGTGTGTTTGAGGTTTTCAACATCGCCAGAACATTGGCTGTTAAGAGATGGAAAACATGCAATTTATAGCAGATGGGTGAAGCCTTTTCCTGGCAGTGTTGTTGAAATGAGATCAATCAACAGCATTTCATGCTCCATTTGTCCAAGAGCAGTCCACCTGGGGAAGCCCTGTGGAACCGTGCCTATTAGGAAAACACCTTAACACGTTGCTTTAAATAAAAACTCACCAGTTGGCCTGAATCTGGAAGAAAATAGTTTCTCCAGTGAACCCTCTGCCACTTGCATGTCTCTGCTCTTTTCTCCCTTTGTCCAACTGGGATCATTTACCTTCTTGGCCGGCAGAAGACACAATACAGAGAAGGCATGTAGAGCCCTCACCCATAATGCTTGAACTTGGAACTTTCTTCTCCCTACTTCTTGGGCTCATTGTCTTCCTGCAGACCTCGAGTGGCAAAGATCTGCCAGTTTTCACTTGTCATCCCCTAGGTGCCGCCTTCTCTTTGGTTTCATTATCTCTTCCTGTCCTTAGTCGTAGAGTGTGTTAGGCTGGGGGTGAGAATTACGAGCCAAGGGGAGCCCCTGTGACCTTCGCTGCTCAAGAAACCCATTCTGAGAGGGAGTGAGGTTTGGGGGATGATGCAATAAAAATCAGGTGCTTTGGAGGTTCAGGAGCTGCCCGGAGTTAATCCCTTTTCTTTCTCTGATTCTTACATCTTTCCAGGTGTAAAGTGGACATCGCAGCACTGCCGCTCAAGCAAGCCAACTGCTTGGAGCTGCCCTTGGAGAGCTGCCTGGGGACCCTCTTGATGTTGATCACACTCACTCCCTGTACTGGAGTCTCTGTCTCTGATCTGTGCGTGTGCCCCTTGGCAGACCCCAGCGAAAGAAAGCAGATTGCCCAGCGATATGTGAGTGCCTTCTTGCTACTCTGCCTCCCCGCCACCTCCGCTTTTGAGTTGAAACAAAGTTATGAATTAAAAAACAGATGCATGAAAAGAGGTCTTTGTCCAAAGTTTAATGGCATGTCTCATAAAACAAGGCATCAGATCTAGAGGTTAATGCATTAGTGAGAAGGTCAACATCGATTAGGGGCCACTGTTTTAAAATCCAAAACTGGTAGTTTGAATTTTTCGCTTTCAGAAGCTCTTTGGAGAACATTGAAATCCACAAGGAGGCGAACTTGTTTAGCGTGTCTGCATATGCAAAAATGAACTTTAATAGAAGTTCACAGAAATACCTCGTTAAAAAAAAAAAAAAACAGCCATAAAGTTGGCAGTGTTACAGCCACTTTTCCAGAAGCTCTTAGAATCAAGTGAGAAAGTGCTTATGTCTTATAAAGCAAAGCAAAACCCCGGATAGACATAGAACGCTGTTCTGTACTACCCTGGATAATCACGGCGGTTCGTGATTTTTGCCCAAGTAGTTGCAATGAGCTTGAAAGCCCACTCAGCAGTTTTGAATCAAATGGCTTCGTGCTCTTCATTTATTTTTTGTACTCGGGCTTTCTAGGTGTCTTTATTTGCATTCTGTTTTTATCCCATCTTCTTTGTAAATCAATACGTTTATCTTACAATCACACACGAAAGGCATGTTTTAGAAGTGCAGCAGGAAAATGAAGCAAAGACGAATCCCTATTTAATGGGAATATTATTCTCAGCGTAAACTTTAGGGCCTCCTAGATCCCTCACCATGAGGTGTATTGATTAATTGAATAATTCTTTATCTTCAGGAATACAAAAGCTAATGGCGCAACTTATTGTCAACACAGACTGTGTGCTAGGTTTCTAAAGAAACGTCCACAAAACCCACTATTAATATTCTCTCTGATGACTTCAGTCAAGCAAATGAAAATATGATGATAAAACTTAAACTTTTCCCCCAAACTTTCCCATGGATCAATTGCAAAATTTACCAAATTCACGAGGAGGGTCATATATTTATAAAGTGATGTTAAGTAAGATCAGCATGACTGTTTTGAATTATGCCTCAGGATTTGAGGAGTACTAACAGAAAATAGGTTTCAGGAGGCTAATCAAAATAGAAATATCAAATGTGTGTTTTGTGTTTTCAGCTAGCGAGGTGGCCAGCGTGTTAGAGAAAAGAAGACCAAGTCAATAATAGAAGTTCCAGACCTCTTGTTTTTTAGCTTGTGAGAACTAGATCATATTGAAGCCATTTTCACATTTAAACTGGAAAAGTATTTCTTTCAATTGTTTTCCTTTAGATTAAAATGTTTTAATCTAGCTTAAAAACAGAGGTTTGGTTTTGTTTTGTTTTGTGTTTTTTTCATTAGGTTGAAAATACACAGCAGAAACAACTTTCAAAAGTGTGTAGAAATGATGTATAGGAAGTTAGGCAAAACTGAACTATTATCAAGTTATTGTTATTCTATCCTGAAATGTCTAAATAACAAGGACTTTACTATCCCCGCATAAATCCCCAAGGCCTTCTTATCACAAGTTTTTAGCAAATGATACAGAGATAGTGGAAATATCATATCCAAAAGTTTGAAAGCAGCATCTTTTTCAGCAGCTGTGATCAGGAGGAACACAGAGATACTTTATCGCTTATCTCTTTCATACACCATTACTTTTTTTTTTAATGTTTTATTTATTTCTGAAAGAGAGACAGACAGACCAACAGACTGAGCAGGGGAGGATCAGAGAGAGAGGGAGACACAGAATCTGAAAGAGTCTCCAGGCTCTGATCTGGCAGTCAGCACAGAGCCCGACACGGGGCTCGAACCCACGAACCATGAGATCATGACCTCAGCCAAAGTCGGACGCTTAACTGACTGAGCCACCCAGGTGCCCCAATTTTTTTTTTAATGTACATGCACCATTTCTGAAGGATGCACTGTATAGAGATATGGAAATACTGCTACACATGCTTAAGAATTATCCAGCTAATTGTCAGAATTAAGCAATATTCAAGCATTGGCTCATGCAAACTAAAAAATAAAACAAATGTGAATACAGTGTGATACTACATGTTCAGTCTTTAATTTAATGAGGTGGCTAAAACGTGGGCCAGAAAATGCACTCTGTTTCCATCTCTACTCTCTTTCCATTGCTAATAAGTATCTGCAAAGGGTCCAAGTTGAGTCCCCTGGTATCCATAAAGTTTGTTCTAACAAATAACGTTACCTCTTTGAGTGATTTAAAGCTTTCAGTCAAGAGAAGGAAGGAGAAGCAGCAAATGAAAAATGAAAAAAAAGAGACGCACCACATTTCGGGATACCTTTGCCATCAGTGGGGGCCATGTTAAAAGTAGATTGTGTGTGTGTGTGTGTGTGTGTGTGTGTGTGTGTGTGTTGTAATTAGTTTATTCTAAAGTCCCTTCTAATCAGTTGCCGAGAATGCCTAACTGTCCCATTGACATGATACACTTTGAAACTGTACTAAGCTTTCTTTGCATGAGAAAGGTGATGATCAATCCAGAATGTTCTTCTGTAAGACTTTATGGCATTAAATAGTATACTAGAAAGCTATTCTCATGCATCATCTCATGCGTTTTTCCTCCTCAGGGCTTACGGAATTCACTGAAAGATATGAAGGACATCGGCATTTTACAAGTGAAGGTCTTAAAGGCAGTAGATCTTTTAGCAGCAGATTTCTCAGGTATGAATTCATTTTCATTTTTATTTATTTCCTGTTTCGAAGTGATCTGATGGCAAAGCAAAATGTCTTCATGGGCACCTGGGTGACTCAGTCAGTTAAGCATCTGGCTTCCACTCAGGTCATGATCTCATAGTTTGTAAGTTCAGGCCCTGTGTGAGGCTCTGTGCTGAGAGCTCAGATCCTGGAGCCTGCTTCAGATGTATGTTTTCCTCTCTCTGCCCCCTCCAACTCATGCTACCTCTAGCTCTCATAAATAAATAAACTTAAAAACTAAAAATATAAATAAAAGAACATCTTCATAAGTGAAAGCATATACACACATTATGCTTTTTCAGATATTAAAGAGGGCACTTGTGACGAGCACTGGGTGTTGTATGTAAGGGATGTATGTATGTAAGGGATCACCGGGTTCTACTCCTGAAATCAGCGTAACACTCTACGTTCCCTAACTGGAACTTAAATACACAATTTGAAAGCAAACAAACAAAAAACCCACATAGAGTAATAGAAGAAGAAAAAAAAGATGCATCCAAGCAGTTTTTTTCCCCACTAAATGAACATTTTTCACAAAATCACTTTTTTCAAATAATTTTCTTATGGTCAGGTAACGTACCGGTCTGTTTGGCTTTCAAATATTTTTGTGGATGACTAGTGCCATTGCTTCGTTCTTTGGTAAATTTCTGAGAAAATGTGACTAGAGTACCTCAGATGACAGACCCGAAGTCCTGCCTTCACTCCTTGGCAGTGCCCTGTGCTGGAAGCATTTCATCCTTGACAGTGTAAGAAGATGTGGTAGTTGGTAAAGTTAAACAGGGACGCGCATCTAGGTGGCGCTTCTTGGAAACAGTAACCAAAGTTACTGAGTGGGGGAGGGCAAAGAGAGCAAGAGAGACACAGAATCCAAAGCAGGCTCCGGGCTCTGAGCTCTCAGCACAGAGCCGGACTCAGGGCTTGAACTCATGAACTGCAAGATCATGACCTGAGCGGAAGTCGGACGCTTAACGGACTGAGCCACCCAGGCGCCCCGAACTCTCCTTTTTTTTTTTTTTTTAATTTTTATAGTTTATGAAAACACTTCATTCACCCATTTCACATATGCTTTTGGCATTAAGAGTTTAACGATCACTACAGCACATTTAAAGTTATCTACTCGTTTTCCGAAGCCAATTATTTTTACTTCAGTGTGAACATTTCGACATAGTACTTTTTGAATCTTTGATGGTTGATGTTTTGGGAAACATCTCAAACACAAGAACTCATACATGCCTTAGAGCAGTATTTTCAGAAATTCTCTCTATAGTTGTGTGTTTTGGGATCTGTCGGAAGTAACTGCGATACATTAAAAGTTTTTCTTTTAAAAAGTTGTTCCTTTTTTTTAAAGTCTTGTTTATAACCACTTCTGTATGTGGAAACACATTTTTCAAACCTACTGTATTTCACCCTTCCTGACAGGTACCCTCTCGACAGCCCCCCAAACCCATATTTATGGAGGTGTTTCAAGTCAATGTCGCTTTTCCAAACAGTATTTTGACTATTAAAGTGAATAGGAGAGGAGCCTGGGGGAAAAAAATGGGGAGAATATTTGTAAAGGCCAGAAATCAAAGAAAAACTCTCCTTTCAGAAGAATAATTTAGGGGGACATTTTGTCATTTTCTTCATATTCAGGATTCTCATAGATAGTTTTGGAGTGGATGAAGGCAAGTACCAGAGGATTCCAGTCACAAAAAGCAATGGTTACAAATCCAGCCGTGCTGTGTGGTTTGACTAAATGCCCTGATGTTTTACCATCTCTGTATTATTTATGGGAAAATTATTGCTCTTCAGAATTGAAGCAGAGTTCCTTGTAATTAGCTAAACATGTCTTTAGACCATATTGATCTTTATTTTTAGAACCAGATTTCACAGTCTGTGTTCCCTGTTGGCTGGCAGGCTCCTTGTGTGAATCTTCCAGTCTCTTCTCATCCAGGATATCACATTAGGGCAACACAGTGGACCTAATGCAGAGAGTTGTAAAGCAGATTTTCTACACGGGAAAAAAAGAGATGGATTCAGACTGCAGGGAAGTAGCAATAGGAATGTAATTAATACCTCCAAGAGGTTGGCTTTTGTACCATATAGTGGGTATTGTTATCGCTATTAGTATTGTTACCAACGCACTTGCTATGCAGTGAAAAATGCAGGTGGATGGTAAATCACAAGAGGTATGTAGACTCAAGATTGTCAGTACCAGAAAAATTTCAGAAATTAACTGTTTGTACCCCAAACGCAGCCTTTTCCAGTCTCCAGTACTTTATACAAGAGCATTCTATTGCAATGGCTCAGGGAAAAAAGTATTCCCCCCTGCAAATACAAAGGAAATAAATTTACTCTGAATAACTAGGGGTGTTCTCAGAGAATGGTCATCATTTTAGTCAGAGTACAAAAGGGAATTTACTAACCTTCCTACTTTTGTTTTCTACTTTTTGATAGTTCGTTGTTTCTTTTTTTTTTAATGTTTTTTATTTATTTCTAGGAGAGAGAGAGAGAGAGACAGCGTGAGCAGGGGAGGTTCAGAGAGAGAGGGAGTCACAGACTGAAACAGGCTCCAGGCTCTGAGCTGGCAGTCAGCACAGAGCCCGACGCGGGGCTCGAACCCACGAACCGTGAGATCATGACCTAAGCAAAAGTTGGATGCTTAACCGACTAAGCCACCCAGGCGCCCCGATAGTTCGTTGTTTCTTAAAAACAATACCGAGTAACCACAATAACTGATGCTTTAAGTTTGTTCCATCGAAGATTCCAGGGGATCTGATAAAGCAAACGTTCAGTGAGAGATCTTGGCCGTATTGTGTATGGAGGTTACCGTTAAGAGTTTGCAGAGTACAGGGAACCTCATGTCCTCAAAGGGCAATGAATGCACTTGGTAAGCCTTCCTGTCCATGGTTTACCCATTTAGAAGTGATCTCTGTCTTAACAAGGAGCAATTAGAAAAAGAAAATATCCACCACTCATTGCCACTGTGATCAAAGTACGATACTCTCTCTTAGTGGTTATTGCTATTATGATTATATAATCATGAAAAAAATACAGCCTTATATAATTATATAGTCATGAGAAGAAATTAAACTTGGGAGAAATTGAATCCCTATTATTTTGCTAATATTTTAGAACATTGGAATAGTATATGTATATATGATATGCATAATATAGATACTTGATATATATGTCTACATCTATACATATGTGTGTCTATTATACATACACAAACATATTCACTAACGTGAATTTCCTTCCTAATGAAAAATAGAAATGTGCTTTTTATATAAAGAAAATATAGTGTACCTTTCCAAATGTATTAGAAGATATTAATGATATAAATTTATATATATTACCAATAGTAAGATATTTACCAAAGATAAAAGCTTCAGTGCTCTAATGAATAGAAACAATATTTATTATTTTTGACTTAGTTCATTCTTTTACAAATATGCCATTCTACTGTGTGATTGAACCAATTCAGTGCTCATATATTTGAACTTATATATAGCCTGGCATTGTTTTTTTTTATATCTGACACTTGTTTGTAATAGGCGAGAAAACTCTTAAAGAATCTGAAGTAATCTATCTTCTCTTGCAGTCGATCCCTCTAAAATTGGTGAAAGACTTTTTAATGTTCTCTACCGCCAATATTAGCCGTGGATATCCATAAGCAGTCATTCTAATAGAAGAGCCTGTCAGCTATTTTCATTAAAGAGTTTGTCTCACACATCCCTTGGGTCCAACGTAACCCAAGATGTTTAAGTAATAGGTTGTCCATTCTGATGCTATTACTTCTATAGTAAAGCAGACCATAGCCTTGATTCACGAAACAGATGATAAATCGTACTTTGAGACTCAAGGTGAGCCTAGCTGTTTGTAATGCTTAATGAGACTCGTACACTCCACCCAGCTGCCGCCAGTCTTAAAACTCAGCTGTTTTGAGAAGAAAGTAACCCCCGTTCTAATGATTAAGTGAGAGAGAGAGGAACGATTTTGTTCAGGACAGAGCTGAGAAATGATGTTTGCAACAGGTTCCCTCTACAGTAACGCCCTCACAGAGAATGGTGCTGTTTCCTCCACTTTGCCCAGGGCTCCATCAGACTCATGGATTAGTCCTGCTGGGAAAAAAAACAACAACAACAGAGTTTATTTCATGAAAGATAATAATGTAGGTGACAGATAAATAAAAAGATTGTTAAAGAACTGAAATCTTTTCTGGTCCGATTTGTATTTTAGTACATATGGCCATGCTTACCTTACCTATTGAGAGACCAACCAGTGAAACGTAGGAAATTATTTACTCTCACCTATAGGGAGAATTGTTCTGAGTGCCTTATTATAATTGATAGACTATCGTGAGGAACCTGCTGGATTTTAACATAGAGGGATTGCTTCAGTGTTTCAGTATTGAAGCCATTATGGCTACCATTTGCGTAAGGTACCTGCCAAATTCAACACCTAGTCAGTGACTCTCCCTTCATATTCTCCGAATGAAGATGTAGGTTTCACACTTCTTCCTTCCTGTTAATTAAGCCTTCTCTTTATTCTTTAAAATAATTCTTAGATCTTGACATCCTTTCCCCTAGGGAATCTTGTAGTGGTAACACTGGTTATTGTTTGGTCTTCCTCTGCTCTATTCTTCTATCCTGTTTACCACTACCAAGGTGCCCCTACCCATTAAGAATTCTGGGCATAAAATGGAGGTTATAGAAATGGAGGAAAGTTTTCTTTACCTCACCAAGCCAACAGTAGCGAAAGAGCAAACAGAGAAGCATGGCAAGCCCACCTCAGTGTAGAATGACGATGAATCATGTAACAATGTAATGTAATATAACTCATGTAACAATGTAACGTAATATAGATCTCAATATTTCTCCTTTTTGTCTCACAATCCTATCTTAACTTTTCATGTTCCTATCATTGTTATAATCTGGCTGCCATGATGAGAACCTGGGAAAGTATCCAGCAACAACAAAGGGAAAAAAAAGGAAATATCATCTTTGCTCCCACTCTAATGTTGTTGTTGTTGTTGTTTTAATTTTATTTTTGAGAGACAACATGAGCAGGGGAGGTTCAAAGAGAGAGGGAGATACGGAACCTGAAGACAGGCTCCAGGCTCTGAGCTGTCAAGCACAGAGCCCAAGGCGGGGCTCGAACCCATGAACCGTGAGACCATGACCTGAGCTGAAGTCAGACGCTTAACCGACTGAGCCATCCAGGCGCCCCTCTTTGCTCCCACGCTAGATAGAGTTACTTGTTCTTCAGGGATTTTTCTTTCATCCTCGCAACTTCTTTGGCGCATTTTGACATACAAAACCCACCCATCGAAGGCAAAAAGTTTTCAAATATATCTGGATCTTTGTGACTTCTTGGCAGTAAGGTTGTCACTTGGAACTTTTCTCTGTTTCCTGTAGCAATAAGACAACTGTCAAATGAACTTCATGTCAAACTGTCTATCAGAAGAGTAGAAAAGACCCTGTTTTCAGGCAAAAACAAATATAGGTTATTGTGAAGTAGCCTCATTTGATAAATAAGATGATAAGAGCCCTAATAGTGCCTGATCCAGGAGAACAAAGATACATTTAATTCCAGAACCCCCAACTTCATTCCAGGGAACCCAATATAGCTTCCCAATTGCTTTTAAACTTGTCTCAAGTAAGTCAGCTTGGTGGTAGATCTAGTGATTGATCTTCAAGAAATATTCTTTGATTACCTCCTGTGCATCAGACACACCCTTAAGGAACCTGATGGCTCAGCTTTTCTCAGAGTTGCCTGTAGGGGGCAGCATGTATCATGGAAGTGAATGAGGACCTTGCTCAAAAATCTGGGTGGCATTTCCAGTTCCCAGTGCCATTAGGAGGAGCTCTTGGTCTGCTCCAAACACGGGGCTCATCTCCCCTGACTGGTAGAATTCTCCATTCATTCAGTGCTTGAGCCTTAAGAGATTGTGACTCATGCTTTAAGTCAATCAAGTCAATGACTTATTCCTCAAAGATGGAAATCAGTCCCCATTTTTTTACCCTTTCTTTTTATGGTAGCTGCTTTCATTTTCATTCTTATCTATTACAATGTAGAACATATATAGAAATAGAGAACTATTTTAAATGTTTGTTCTACCATATACTGGCCTTGGGTCCACTGGAAACCTCTACTTCGCTGCAGATATTTTATTTTTTTTTTAATTTTTTAAATTTTTATTTATTTCTAGGAGAGAGAGAGACAGCGTGAGCAGGGGAGGGTCAGAGAGAGAGGGAGTCACAGACTGAAACAGGCCCAGGCTCTGGGCTGGCAGTCAGCACAGAGCCCGACGCGGGGCTCGAACCCACGAACCGCGAGATCATGACCTAAGCGAAAGTCGGACGCTTAACCGACTAAGCCACTCAGGCGCCCCATCGCTGCAGATATTTTAAATGAAGGGTTAATTCAAACCTACATGAACATGTCTGACACGTATTACATATTTAATAAATACTATTTCCTTTTTATTTTTACATTTTTCGATTAGATTATGGTTGATGTGGGGATTTCCAAAGATTATTGTCTTACTATTTTGTTTATCATTTTTCTATTAAAGAATGTTGAAAATACCAGTATTTCTACCTGCACTTGGCTTTTCAACCACTTTTAGAAATCTGGTTACCAGTCTAAAATGCTTTTCCTTTTTGTTCTATTTCTACTGTCTGGTAAAAGTAAAGAAAAAAATGTGCTTCGTGGTAGGAAAATTCTCATCCTTAAACCAGTTTAGTGCTTGCTTTCACATTTTGATCACCTGAATAATAGTTTTATCAATATAAAATACTTCTGTGGGCCCATCAGTTTTTTTGTTACATACAAAAGTACTATTCTGAAAAACTGTACTATTCTGATCAAAACACTTAATTTAGATCCCACATTATAGAGTCGAAATATTCCAGCCCTATGCTGTAGTAATGACTTTTGAGTAGTTTCTATAAATTATAACATCAACTTAAGTTTTTTGATTGTTTTTGTTTCTTTTTTTCCCCCCAAAAACATGACTACTTGTATCAGAGGAAAATAGTACAGTTACTGTTCACTGGGACTTTTAAATCACCTGCCCATTTTCTGGTTTGTTTTTATTGTCTGTTTGAAGTTGTATCCATAGCAATACCCCTCCTCTCGAAGATGCCCTATTTTCAAAGGGATGACTGTAATTGCAATTTCTAGAAGCCTCAACAATAGTGATTGAATGCTTTTAATTTCCTTGAGAACCTCTTGGATAGCTGAGCTCAAATCAAGACCAACTTTTTAAAAACCCATCAAAACTATATAAATCTGTCTTTGGCTCTCCATCTGCTTTAATAGTCTGCCAAAGAACATGGGCTCTTGTGGGTGCAAAGTTTGGGAGTATATATAATAGCGGTTTTCAGTTTTTAACTTCCTAGTACCCTGAGAGTGAATGAACATAGTTCACTTTTGGTCTGTGAATTACCAAAGGAATCGCTTTGATCTTATTAGTTGGGTTCTTAGAACAAATGAATTAATTCGGCAAATATATCTGCTCTAGGTGAGAGGCTGTGGAAGGCTCTGGTGATGTCATAGGGACTAGGCGTTGACCCTTCCCCTCACGTGAAGTGACTAATTAAGCCAGTAGCATCTACAGTTGATACTTGGGCGGTTTGCGGAGGGAGTGGGGGTAGGAGCATTGATATTCCATGCAGTCAAAATTGGCAAAAATTGGCATATAACTTAAGTTTTTAAATGTCTGTTTATTTTTTTGAGACTGAGACCATGAGCCAGGGAGCGGCAGAGAGAGAGAGAGAGAGAGAGAGAGACAGGATCTGAAGCAGGCTCTGTGCTGACAGCAGAGAGCCCAATGCGGGATGTGGGGCTTGAACTCCCAAGCCGTGAGATCATGACCTGAGCTGAAGCCAGATGCTTAACGGACTGAGCCACGCAAGTGTCCTGGCATGTAACTTTTAACTACTCATAGCCTACTGTTGACTTGAAGCCTTACTGATAACACAAATAGTTGAGCAACACATATGTGTATGTTATATGAATTATATTCTGTATTTTTACAATAGAGAGAAAATGTCACTAAAATCCTGGAAGAGAGCATTCATAGTATACTGTAGTGTTTATTTAAAAAAATCCACCTGTACATGGACCTGCACAATTCAAATGTGTGTTCTTCAAGGGTCAGTTGTAATGACAATTGTACTCTTAAGATCAAGAGCAGGGTGCCAGGGTTCATCAGATGCCAGCATCAGGCATACCCGCCTGATGCTCCTACAGGAAGTGATGCTTTAGCCGAGATGTCAGAGACAAGTTAGCGCAGCGGAGGTAAAAGAAAATCATTTTCAAACAAAGGAACAGCATGTTCCAGAGCCTCCAGTGTTTTTCCCCAACCTGGAGGAAATCACGTGCCTGGAGGATTTGCAGGGTGCCGCAGTGGAAATGAGGAGACATTAGGCAAATGGAGTGGATGATGCTAGGTTTGTTTTTTTTTTTTGGAACTTGCCTAGTGACAGGGAAAGGGAGTTAGAAGAAAGAAAAATTCTTATGTCCCTAGTTCTTGTACGTTCTATGATTGTGCTAGGATAGTAGAATATTACAAGTTTAGTTAGACAACATTTCAGCAAAATTAAGTCCTCTTCCTCTGCGGATCTCGCAGCCCTAATATAGACCTGTTTGTGTCTTGCTCTTGACATTTGCAACTGCAATGCGAGAAAGTCCTCAGCTCTGTGCCTCCTTGCAGGCCTTTCTCTGGATTTGAAAGGTTTGCAACCCGCTCAGGAAGGCAGGACATACTTGGAAAATTAGACCCAGAACCAACGGAGATCAGTGTTTCTTTTCTTTTTTTAATTTTATAGTGTTTTTTTATTTATTTTTGAAACAGAGAGGGAGCATGAGCAGGGGAGGGGCAGAGAGAGAGGGAGACACAGAATCTGAAGCAGGCTCCAGGCTCTGAGCTGCCTGCACAGAACCTGATGCGGGGTTTGAACCCACGAACCGCGAGATCATTTCCTGAGCCGAAGTCGGACGCTTAACCAACTGAGCCACCCAGGCGCCCCTGGAGATCAGTGTTTCTTCTTTGAAACTCCTTCTCAGCTCATAGCACAGCGTTCTTTACATTGCAGGGAACACAGAGCACTTGCTGAATAAAGGAGCAGGCACATCATACAGTAAAGCATTATAATTTTCAAATTAATCATCGTAGGGGTTGAGGGGTGAGGGGAGGTGCCTGGAAGTGCCTGGAAGCGCCTGGAAGTTGCAGAGACAGCTCTATGAAGATGTTGCATCTTGAACAAGGTCTCAGAGGTCGGTTGGCCTTCGTGTTTTTGGTTAGGACCAAGGGTTGGGAAAGCACTGCAGGGAGGCGTCATTCCACATGCAGAGTAGGAAGATCGTCTGAGGCCCACATCTCTGTGTGCTGGTCAGGGGTGGGGAAAGACACGTCAACCTCAGTACAGGGTTCAGGAATAGAGGATAGACCAGGATGGATCGTGTGGGGTAAGTTGTCAGAGAATAGGTTTTCAGGATGAGCACTTCAAATTTGCTCCAGAATGCCATAGTAAGGTTTATAAGCATAAGCTTGGAAATAAGGCGTGAAGGGAGCGTTTATGGAAGTTGAGTCTGGCACGGCTCGGTTGGCTTACTCTTCTTCCCAGGCTGTCTGAGCTATGATGCGTTACATGTAACTTCGGAAGTGGTCTTCCTCTAGCAATCCTTCCTCCTAATCCTGTCCCTTGTCCTGATGAGTCTGCGGTGGCTCCTGGCTGCTCGATGAGCAACAAGAAATGAAATGAAAAGTACTGGTCATGGCCTTCAAGGCTTCAAGCTAATCTCGGCATTTATCCACCCATATCTTACATATCCTGAGTGTCACCATTTAGATCTATCTGTGTGTCTGTCTTGTTAATTTAAGGCTCTCCTCTGTCCCTGTCTCCTCAAGATTAACCTATCCATTTCTTTTTTTTTTTCAAGTTTTTTAATGTTTATTTATTTTTGAGAGAGAGCCAGAGCATGAGTGGGGAAGAGGTAGAGAGAGGGGGAGACACAGAATCTGAAGTAGGCTCCAGGCCCTGAGTTGTCAGCACAGAGCCTGATGCGGGGCTTGAACTCACGAACTGTGAGATCATGACCTGAGCTGAAGTTGGACGCTTAACCGACTGAGCCACCCAGGCACCCCCGTCTATCCATTTCTAATAGCCAAATGAGGCCTCCTCCTAAACCTTTGCTTCAAGATTCATTCCCACTATGGAGCACCTGGGTGGCTAAGTTGGTTAAGCATCCAACTCTTAATTTTGGCTTAGGTTCTGATCTCACAGTCGTGAGATCGAGCCCCGCATTGGGCTCTGTGCTGAGCATTGAGGCTGCTTGGAATTCTTTCTCTTTCTCTCTCTCTGCACCCCCCCACCAGCCCCAACAAAAAAATAAACACTTAAAAAAAGATTCATTTCCACTATGAAATCTTTCTGGACTTTGACCCCACCGCATTAAATGTCTCTGAAATTTCGGTTCCTCTTCTGCAAAAATGGCACCAACATTCTGTGTCTCTTGATATGAGGACCCAGTGCAGACCTGCCTAAAGCATGGTTATTTGCCCAGAGCAGAAGGAGCGGGGTGGCTCCCTACAGCTGCCACTTGCCACCAAGAGCCAGGGACTCTGTCCCTGCATCATGACTCTACTCACAGGGGACGGCAGTGCCCGCGTGCCTTGGGCGTGCCCGCGTCAGCCCCCTTCGGTGAAACACAGGACTAAATATGGAACAGGAATGCAGACGTGGAATATGAGAAGCGTAAGGAAAATACACAGTTGGAGATCAGAAATGAGAGCAACCTCATCTCCAGGCACGAAGCAGGCGGGAAGCTTCCATGGAAAGGGTGATGTTTGCTGAAAGGTGGAGATTATTATGAGAGTCCCTTACAGGTCATGACTTGGTGGGGCCTGGGTCCATGCCAGGAGCAGAGTGGGGCTTGAGAAATATTTGTCACATGCATGATAAGACCCCTAGGCGCACTTATTACTTGCCATCCAACTTCTGCACCCGATAGAGAGGTGAAATTATTTAAATGAGAACCCCCCACTTGCCCTTCAAGGGCTATGAATGAATTGCAGAGCAGTGTTGAAAAACAGCACAGGCTTCTGAGCGCAGGCTGCTGAAGGAGCACCAGCAACCGACTCACCAGCAGTGTGACCGTGTCAAGGTGGCACGTGTCTGGACACAGAAGAGGGCACCTGGGTGTTTCCCCCGCACAGCTAGGTGGAGCGGAAGCAAAAGGTGCAGCCCCACGTGTGTGCATCTCAGTTTGCCTGCTGCCGTTTGCTCAGTGCTATTGGGAGGCCGTTTGGACATTGCATTTAATACGAGAGATCATTTTTTCATCCCCAGTAAATATATTCATGATGAAAATTTCACTGAAAGTCCCCATATATCCGGAGCCCTTTAAGGGAAAGAAAGCAACCCATAAAGTATAGATAACTTCCTCTATAAATGTTTTAATGTCTTTGTTTCTTCTTCCCCCTCTCTGCCTGTTTATGCTGTAATATTAATAAATGCAGCATTTTAATGAGCTTTGATGGAATTACCTTCAGAGGGTTGGTACGTTCCTTGGAGACGCGTAACTGAAGTTCCCAGTTTCTGGAAGGAAGTCTGTTCCTCATTAGCTGGGACAGTTAAGGCTGTGCTGGCTCAGGAGAAAGGGGGCCACAGCTCAAGCCCACCTATGCCTGCACGGGACCAGCCGTGTCTCTGCCCTGCTGCGGAGTCACCCCAGGGCTTTCATTAAAAGTGTCAGATGGTTTCCCTGGAGCGAGTGCTGATGGGATGTCATGTTGGTGTCTCCAGAGGAGCAGCCCTGACACCTACTAACAGTCTGACAAATGGCTAAGTAGCTGTTTTGAGCCCGGGTGGAGGGATCCGGCATCGTCGTCTACCTGCGTGTTAAGCGGAGAGCACGGGTTCTCTTTCACGGTCATGGCTGTCCAAGAGCCAGTATGCTCTCCTCCATAGGGGGCTCCCTCCTCACCCAAAACCTTCCCCTGGCCCTACCAAATGCGCTCCCAGGGTAAAACTGTCTTGAAATAAGCAAGATTTTTTTTTGCAAGAGGCAGATGGATTTTTGTGTTGGTTTGACTTTGAAACCCGCCGTCTGTAAATCCGGGGAGTTTCCCAGTGCAGGGTTTAGAGAAGAGGTCAGAGCCTCCTTTCATTGACAGAAGGTGAAAAGCCAGCCCCACTTTTCTGAGCCCAGGCATTCAGGGCCCGGGTACTTGGCGAGGCGGGACCAACCAGATGCTTCCTCTGTGGCCTTTCCATCCATATCAAGTGTGACAAAGGAGCGGGAGTGGAGAATTCATATTAGAGGCGGCCATACCCTGGGACCAGTAATGGAATTCCCCAAGGCTGGTTTTCCTGGGAAGCACGGGCCCCACCAGACTTTTCCTGGGGTGGGACACTGATCGACATTCTCGTGCCTGAGCGTTTCTAACCATTCTTTGGTTTCTAGTGATTTCCAAGCCCCATTTCCCCCTCTCTGCAGTGATTCTGAGAGCTCTCTGATATCATTTTAGTTCATTCCTTCTCTGTTAAATTTCAACAGGGACCTTTCCCATATTTATCACTGGCAACCCCAACTCACCCATTTATGGCCATGGCTTGGTCATTGTCTACTGGCCACTAAGAACATAGCGTTGACTTAGAAGCTTTGGCCAGACGACTACACGTCCAGATCACTAGTCCATTGAACGGAATCTCCTGTTTAGTAATGACTCTTACTCATGTGTCTGTTCTCCTTCTTTCTTTTTTCTTTCTCTTGAAATGTAATCTTCATGCAGCCTCCTTAACATGATGCACAGTACCTCAGAGCTCCTGGTTATTAAGTTAATTAGGTGTAGGTTTAGTGACCTAAATGTAGGTCAGTAGGTCAAGAGGCCTGAGTACTCTCTGCATTAGACCCTGGCCTGGGATTCCTCGGCCATTTGATGGAGGAGAATCTGTCCTTATGCCCCCAATTAATTTCGTACGCACTGCTTTGCAAAGTGTCACTGCTGCAGAGATCGGTGCCGTGTTCATGTTGTATGGACATTATAGAGCCATCCATTCTGTTCCTGACAGTTCCGATTCTAGATCCCTCTGTCAAACCCAACAAAAGGGGAGAGCATTTCTTCCTTCCTTCCTTCCTTCCTTCCTTCCTTCCTTCCTTCCTTCCTTCCTTCCTTCCTT
>NW_024081328.1:680229-737871 GCF_003009895.1 Hyaena hyaena
TTTCTTTCTTTCTTTCTTTCTTTCTTTCTTTCTTTCTTTCTTTCTTTCTTTCTTCCTTCCTTCCTTCCTTCCTTCCTTCCTTCCTTCCTTCCTTCCTTCCTTCAGAAGCTTTCTGGGTCCAGCTTTGGATTTTGGATGTTCTAACCATTTTTTTTTCTTTTGGAAGATGTGTAAGGTGGGAGGGAAAAATGAAGAGGTAAGATGAGAGAAGTAAGGGTTAAGCTTCATTTTTTTTTGAGATGCAAAAACTTTTGCATGTTTATGAGCAGCAAAAATGCAGCAAATGTATTCTCATAATGTACTAAATATATAAGAACATAAGTGCTCATGGCCACTCCTGGCGAGAACGTTTAACTCCTAAATAGCAATGTTTATACTTTTTCTCCTTTCTCTCATGACTATTCAGAAGCCTATAGGTTATCCTTGGCTTCCAGCTATAGCAAGATAATTATCTATGTATCTATCTATTTAAATGTTTGTTTATTTTTGAGAGAGCATTAGTGGGGTAGGAGCAGAGGGAGGGGGACAGAGGATCTGAAACAGGCTCTGCACTGACAGCAGTGAGCCTAGTGTGGGGCTTGAACTCATGTGAATTCATAACCGGAGCCGATGTCGGATGTTCAACCGACTGAGCCATGCAGATGTCCCTAAAATAGAAGCTCCTTTCTGTTTCCTGACTAAGTTCTCCTTGAGTCCAGAAGGGCTTCTGTTTTAAAACAAAACACAAAACTGGAATCCCTCACATGCCACATGGACACCTGCTGCTATGCGACCTGTGTGGTCACGGGCTCTCAGTCCTGCATCTGGGTTGCATACGAGTCCCTGTCTATTAGATATGCTCACCCTCCGGCATGTGTAGATTCTGTGTCCTGAATTCCTACCCAAGACTTGCTGGAAAGAGATGCTCACTTTTGCCCTTTCAGCGAGCACAGTCTTACTGGTATAAAGTGCACGGCTTTTATTCACTTGGCCTCTGTTACTTTTGCGATTCATTTATCTCTGACCAAGGAGATTCCTTGGCCTTGACCAATGTCTTGTGTTCTCTTTCCAGGGAAGAGCGATCCTTTTTGCTTATTGGAGTTAGGCAATGACCGACTTCAGACACACACCATTTACAAAAACCTCAACCCCGAGTGGAACAAAGTTTTTACATTGTAAGTGCTTTAGCCTCCAGAATATCAAGGAGCAGTTTTAACTGAGAGACCAGTTACCCTTGATATGTTTGGGGAAGGCTGGGGTTGTTGAGTGGAACTTTCTGTCCAGTTTTATGTGCAAAGAATGAATTTTATTGTTTCTTCCTTCTGAAAACCTTTTATCCTTTCATTTTATAGACTAGAGTGCTAATAATAGAAAAGGCCATTTGGAACTGCAAGGGAGTGTTATAGGAGGCATTTGTAAAGTAGATCTTTCAGGAACTCAATCTGTTAGATGGAAGCTTCCATATATCCAGACAAATCCATTCCTGAGTTAAAGCCTATTCCAAACGTAGATCTGCCTTAAATTCAAGTTTATAAGTTACAACATTATTGTAATGCATGTATTATGCAGTCTTTTGGAAAATACAGATTATCTGTGATTCCTCAAAGAGTCCCAAAGTATTGGGACATACAAGTATACAAGTCCCTCCTTGTATTCCAGCTTGTCTGAATGACCTCTTCCACAGTGATGCCCTGTCTCCTCTTTCAAATTCAGGCATTTAGAAGGCTGGATATATTTCCCACTTTGCTTTAGATTCTGAGGTGCCTGGCTATCAAGAGGAAGCACCTGTTGAATTGGGTCAAATGGTAGTTCACTGCCCTTACAGCACTGAAGACATATTGGGCTTGTAACTGAAAGAATACATTTTGGATGGAGTTGATGATTTCCAAGTAGAGTGTCCCCAAGGATCAAACTTGAATCCATAATCACAAAACCCCCAGCATACAAAACAGTCCAATACCAGGTGGTTACACAGGTAAATCCTACCAAACAATTAAAGAAGAGTTAATACCTATTCTTCTCAAATTTTCCAAAAAATAGTAGAGAAAGAAAAATTCCCGAATTCATTCTATAAGGCCAACATTACCCTGATCCCAAAACCAGATAGAGATGCCACAGAAAAGGAGAACTATAAGCTAATACCTCTGATGAACATAGATACAAAAATCCTCAATAATATATTAGCAAAAGAATCCAACAATACATTTTTTAAAAATCATTCACAGAAATCAAGTGCAGTTTATTCCCAGGATGCAAGGATGGTTCAATATTTACAAATCAATCATTGTGATATATCACATCAATAAGAGGATAAAAACCATGTGGTCATTTCAATAGATGCAGTAAAAGCATTTGACAAAGTACAATATCCATTCACAATAAAAGCCCTCAACAAAGTAGGTTTACTCATAGCATCATACTTACTGGGAAAAAAGGAGAGCTTTTCCCCTAAGGTCGAGAACAAAAAAAGGATATCCAGTCTTACTGCTTTTATCTAACATAGTATTGGAAGTCCTAGCCACAGCAATCAGACAAGAAAAAGAAATAAAAGGCATCAAATTAGTAAAGAAGAAGTAAAATGTTCACTGTTGCAGATGACATGATGCTCTATAGAGAAAACCCTAAAGATTCTGCCAGAAAAGTACTAGCACTGATAAATGAATGCAGTAATGTTGTAGGATAAAAATCAATATACAGAAGTCTGTTGCATTTCTATACACGAATAATGGACCAGCAGAAAGGCAAATTAATAAGAAAATCCCATTTATAATTATACCAAAAATAATAAAATACCTAGGAATAAACTTAACTAAAGAGGTAAAAGATCTGTACTCTGAAAACTATAAAATACTAGTGAAAGTCCCCAAGGCTCTATGAGAAATGAGTTAGCTCTCCTAAGCAGGTTTGCAAATTGTCATCCGAAAGAATTTCTTGTTTGCTCAATATGTTGCTAATGACCATGGCTCCATTTTTCATTATAGGTGATGTCTGGTTTCTGGTCAACATAAAAAATGTTTCTAAATATGCATGGGATTTTCAGTATTGTGTGTTTCAACACTAGGAAACTTTCTGTAAATCTCAGCAAACGCAATTTTGACCACCTTTTTTTTTTAAGGGAACTCTTCATTAATTTATCTTTTTTCTTCATTAATTTAAAGACAGTCTTACTGCCTATTTGGAAGCTACTTTGAAATAACCATTCTTTTACCCCTTTATTCTTTTATTCCTTATCCTTCTGTTTCTTTAATAGTCTTACCCTTGAGTGCACATATACATGAAAAATGTCATAGTAAAAAAGTTGACTTTTTTTCCCCCTCATATGGATGTCTGAATCTTCTGTGATGGAAGGTTTGGGAATAGAGTTCAGTTTGATTTAATTTTTGGAATTTAATTAAATGGTAGTTTTATACTCTAAGGGCATACAGGCTTAATTAGTGAAACTGTGTTTTCAGATCTTCATGGAACAGACTCCACTTGTGTGTTTTTGTATATAATACATGGTACATTTCTTGTTTCAGTCCTATTAAAGATATCCATGACGTTTTGGAAGTGACAGTGTTTGATGAAGATGGAGATAAACCTCCTGATTTTCTTGGAAAAGTTGCCATTCCCTTGCTGTCTGTAAGTTACCGTTGTGAATTCACAGTTCATAAGTCATTTTACGGTTGACAAGTGTCTATGGTCTAGAGTTGTATTATCTTTGTCAATCTGGGGGGGGGAAATTCTCCCAGCCATAGCAGGAAACAGCTATTTTATTCCTTATCCTTTTCTTGTATTTTTAAGTAGTTTGAGGTATAAACTAACATAATTTTCCCTGTGTCTGTCGCATATTCCATTAACCGATGGAAACCTTTTGACTGGTCTTTCAATTCATTCTCAGTCTTTCCATGTTAAGATTGAAGTTTCTGTTTGGTCTCAAGGAATCCAGAACTATGACTGATTTTCCATTTGTTAATGAAAAACATACACATATTTCTTTATTACCTCCTCACTGCCATTTCTTCAAAGATTAATTGCTGGTAACTGCAAAGTTGTTCTTCCCTTTACTCAGGACCATTGTCTCAAAAGTTCTATTTGTCTTTATAGTAGTTAGGTTTGCTTTCAGTTTCAAAAAATTCTTTGTGGAAGAAAATAGAGAGCTTCTCTTGGGGAAAAAAAAAGTGCTATTTCGGTAGTCTAGTTAAAAGATAATCTACCAGAATAAATGTAGAGATGAATGAAAAAATAACCCAAAAAGTCAGAGTTGAGAAAACACCAAATAATGCCTTTACGGAAGCAAAGGTGGGAAACTGACATCTGAATTCACCTATTAATTGGACATTAATGTTTATACCAAATGTATTCTTCCAGAAGAGAGAATTTTAGTTTTTCATCCAACCATTCATGTTTTCCTGTAGAGATGTTATGGACTTACTAGTCCATAAGACCTTATTTATTTCTTCCCAAAGGCTTATTTCTTCAAAGCTATGAGTGCATTTTTGTAGGAGGAGAGGTCTGGAGTCTAACCATGAGATTAGACTAGCTCACATGATGCTTACAGGGGGAGAAATGCTGCGTGCCTCAATATCTCTTCTAGTTTTGATCGTCTGGTTAATTTCTCGCCAAGTTCTCTTCTCCCTGATGTTTCTCTAAGAGAAGGGGTGGAGCACAGCTCTCTTGTAGATTTGGCTCCTACCAACTGCTCAGAGCCAGCAGCAGCAGACTACACTGACTTCCAGGGAGGGGATGGCAATTTGAGACTTTTCTCCTATTTTATTACAACTTTATCCGCTAGTCCTGCAAGAATACATGTAACAAGAGCCTGGGACACAATTTTAGAGAGATCTAAATGGACAAGAATTCAGACCCGCCTTTACAATTCAGTTTCCTTTTCTTCTCAATTATCTTGGGCAGGATAGAGACATTTCTTTCTTTGTTTTTTTATTTATTTTATTTTTTAATGTTTATTTATTTTTGAGAGAGACAGAGTGTGTGTGTGGGGTGGTGGGGGCAGTGAGAGCGGAAGACACAGAATCCAAAGCAGGCTCCAGGCTGTGAGCTGTCAGCATAGAGCTCAATTTAGGGCTCAAACTCATGGACTGTGAGATCATGACCTGAGCCAAAGTCGGACGCTTCACCAACTGAGCCACCCAGGTGTCCCTCTTTTCTTGTTTTTATAGGTAAATCCACAGTAACATATTTTATTCCTTGCTTGGGTAAACACTACATGGTGTCATCTTTAACCTCCCTCTGTTTCACATGTAAAAATTTTGTATAGTTAGTCTTTCTCTAATACCAAACAAATTGACCCCCTTTCTTCCCTCCTGTCCTCCCTTGTAATGTTCAGTGTCCCCATGCTCTTAGGTTAGATCTAAGAAATTACCTCTGCCTAATCCAGGTTTGGGGCTTCTCAACCTCAGCACCTTTGACGTTTCTGGATAGGTCATGCGCTGTCCCAGAGGGCTGTCCTGTACATTGTAGACTCCCTGACCACCACCCCCTAGATGGCAGGAGCACGAATCCACCCGTCACTGGCATGACAATTACAGATGTCTACAGACATTGCCCAAATGTTCTGAAGAGGGACGAAGGGAACCACTGACCGAAAGTAATGCAGTTTTCAAGCCACGCCCTTCAAGATGCAAGGTAGAATGATTTACGAAAGAATTTGTTTAAATGCAAGGATCCCCCTCAGCCCCTTAACTTTATCCTGGTTGCCTATAAGCTGTCCACGATCTACTCGTTTGTTTGAGGAATGGTTCTCAAATGTTCAGTTTGTGCCAGGCATTGTGGGAGGTGGTAGTGCTCTAGCATGACTTCAGTGAAGGCATCTTCTCCCTTGGAAGTTGCATTTTGGTTGCAGGAGTCTGTATACAGAAGAAAGAAACGAGCCAAAAGCAAGACAGCATGTTAGGTGGTGAAAGGTGCCATGTAGAGAGCAAAGCAGGGGAAGGGGGCTCTGAAGATATGTTTTTGGGAAGGGGTGCAGTTTTCCGCAGGCTGGCAGGCGGGGGGACATTTGAATGGGAACTTTAAGGAAGTGAGAAAGAAAGCCATGTGACTATCTGGGGAAACTCTTCTGGGGAGGAAATCTTCCAAGTCCAAAGGCTCTTAGGTCAGTCCCCTGACTGTCAGCTTCCAGAAAGATCAGGGTGGACAGTGTGGGTGGCGTGGAGTAGGCTAGGGGAGAATCACAAACGTGGAACAAGATAAGACTGGAGGTAGAGTGGTGTGGGAGAGAGGTAAGACTCCGACAGTCCAGAAGTTTGAAGGACTTTGGCTCTTAGTGTCGATGGGAAACCAGAGGGGAGGTTCAAGCCAGGGAGGGCTTGCTGTGATTTAAACTCTGATTCTAACATAAAGGGACTCTGGCACCCTGAGAAATAAGCCCCAATCTGACAATTCTCCACCACATAAAGTGTAAAGGCAGCGTGGCCTGAGCCACAATCCGGTGAAGGACTTAGGGGCCCGGGAACACTGAGCTGAATATATTTCAGAAGCTGCTCTTCAGCATGGCTGGGTCAGTTCAGACTCATTTCTGATTGTCTAACCGACAAATTGAGCAAGTGGTCAGATCTTACAGAGGATCCCTTTAGGCTCTCCCTGAAACTCAGTGGTCCACCTGCTCCATGTGCTTTCCAAACAAATTCGTACCCTACCTAAACTGGAGATATAAACATGATAGAAAACAAATGCCATAACCCTCAGGTTCTATAACAGGCAGATTTTAAGTTGTTCAGTAATTCACCGATTATTCAGTTTTTGAGTATTTCTAACTTGTGTTTTAGAGACTTATTTTTACCATTTATTTAGATCTGGTTTTTTTCCCCTTTATTTCATATCTATTGAATAATGCTTAGCTAACAAGCTTGGTGCTGTGCATTGATCATATATTAAATCACTGGGGCGCCTGGGTGGCTCAGTCGTTGAACGTCCAACTTCGGCTCAAGTCATGATCTCACGGCTCGTGGGTTCAGGGCCTGCGTCGGGCTCTGTGCTGACAGCTCAGAGCCTGGAGCCTGCTTTGGATTCTGTGTCTCCTTCTCTCTCTGCTGCTCCCCTTTCATGCTCTGTCTCTCTCTGTCTCTCAATAATAAATACATGTAAAATATTTTTGTTTTAATCATTAATTATCTGAAAACCTAATGTGACAGTCTTTATTATTATTATTATTATTTACAAATGAGGAAACTGAGGTACAGGACGGATCCTGTTGCTGGAAAGTAGTAGAGGCTGGATTTGGATTAGGCAGCCTCACGCCAGAGCCTGGGCTCCTAAGGGGATGTTATACCTCCGTAGTGTGTACCTACTAAGGAGACGTCACACCAGAAGTGGTGACCAAGATGCGCTTGTGCAGCTGCTCATCTTGCTGTCATAGGGTGTGGGTGGGTGAGACGCAGAGTCAAAGACTTGCATATCTTGGGTGATGCCTGTGGAATGAATGCACAAGACCCAAAATACTTTTTTTTGTCTTTGTTGAAGTATATTTGACACAGGATGTTGTATTTGTGTGCAATACAGTGATACGACTGGTCTCCGGGGTATGCCGCCATCTGGCACCATACAGCGCTGTTACTGTAGCATTGGCTGTATCCCTATACTGTCCCTTCATCCCTAGGACTTACTCCTTCTGCGACTGGAAGCTGTGACCTCACACTCCCCTTTACCCATTTTGCCCATTGCCCCCCTCCCCTCCCCTCCCCTCTGGTAGCCACCAATGTGACCTTTGTGCCTATGCAAGACCTGGGCTATGAAGTGCTAAATAAAAGGAAGAAGAAAACATAGAGCAGAAGGAATGGATTTAAGTTTAGGAAGTGGGGAGTTTGAATTGGCCTAGAAGGAGCCCATTCTTGATAACAGTTGGTGGGTGAGCGAGGAAAGAATCCGTTTCAGGCAGAAGGTAGGGCAAGAGCAGAGAAGCCAGGGGAAACAGAAAGGCCAAGTTCTGGAAAAAAAAAAGGGACATTGGTGCATTGCCGTCAGGGCTGGCGGGGAGGCTGGGGACGGAGGACTGAGGACAGCTCAAGGAGGATTGAGGGAGACTGAGTCTTACTCTCTGAGCGGGGAGAGCCTGAAGGCTTTTGGTCTCGGGAGGAAGATATCAGAGCAGTTGACTAGGGAGAAAGTTTTGGCTCAACTGTGAAGCACATTAGAGAGGAAGGGAGACTTTTCCTGGAGGGATTGGTTGAAACTCCAAGAATAAGCATCAAAGAAAAAACCCTTAGATTTCATGTTCTGTGCCTCCTAGGAGAAGGCCTTGTTTCTCTGCTTTTTATGATATGAGAGAGAATTATAAAAATGGAGTAGTTGGTGCTTCACCGTTACCTTTATAGGATATGAAGTAGTATTCGATAATGCCTTCTTTTATATTTAAAAACAAAAATTGTATTTCTTGGAGAAGAGTACAAAAATTTTTTTGTGTGAGAATACATTTTATCTAATCAAGTCATAAACTAAAACTTGATTTGCACTTTCAGAGAGAAACTACACACTACATTTCAAAATGTCTAAGTATCAAGCACTGAATGTACTTCAACTTTTAATCTCTCTCAAAATCATAGTGTGCGAAGCGCATTTCAGCCTGTTAAATAAAAAGCCTGTTTGGAATTCACTGTATCTTTTAATCAGGGGGAATGTGCTGGCTGACTGTTCGCTCACTTAAAAATCCATGATGACTGTTGGTGAATTGTTCAAACCATGTTATCTATGTTTAGATACAAAGAATCCAGGCCAGTGGGTCATTGTTTCATGTATTTCAGTTTTTATTCAAGTTTTCAAATAAAATAGTTGCTTTTTAAATCGTTGTATAGATAGGTAAAACTTTTTACTCACTAAAACAAAAAAACTGCAATTAGCATGAATTATAATCTGAAGGCTTCTAATACGTGCCTGGTTTACATTATTCCAAGCATCTTCTAATCAATAACTTAGTAAATATGCATTGGAAAACAAAGTACATTCAAGTGTTTCTCATTTTTTCCTGATAAATCAAGCTGGGTTTTTCTCCAGGAGAATGTCTTCTTCTTCAGACCTGTGTTTAGCATTTCAGAATTATGGAATGGGCCCATGTAGTAAGACTTAGAAAATCCGCTTCCTGTAAAATAGGAAAACCATTTATTGTTATTTCCCAGTATCTAAGAGAGTATCATCTGTCATTTGAGGAGGATCCTACATTTTGATACAAATTGGAGAACTCTTGTGCACGCCATCCCAACAGATGCAGTTGAATTTATGGTCAGAAACGCAGGCTTTGTGCAGCCCGTAATGTTCTCTGTGAATCCGTGTGCCGGGGACCGAGCTGCACTGGTAACAGCTTCACTTAATTAGTTTTATGCGACAAATTTTCTGTAACTGCTTGTATCAAATAAATGCCCATACACATCTTCATTTGCATTTCCAATTAAGTATTTGCCTGTTTCAGCTGTGATGGATTTTGTGTATTGTAATGGACACAGTTACACAATCATATATATTTTAAGTTAATGCTGAAATGTTGGCTATTAAAATATATAATATTTTTTAAAGTTTATTTATTTATTTTGAGAGAGAGAGAAAAAGCATGCGTGCAAGTATGGGAGGACAAAGAGAGAAGGGAGAGAGGGAGAGAGAGAGAGAAGGAGAGGATCCCAGACGGGCTCTGAGTTGTCAGTGCAAAGCCCAAAGTGGGGCTCAAACTCATGAACCATCAGATCATGACCTGGGCTGCAGTTGGATGCTTAACTGACTGAGCCACCCATGCGCCCCAATGGTATTTATATTTTACTTTACATTAATATGTATGGATGTCTAGCCACCTAAAAAATTTAGCAGGGCTAATAAAGTTAAAACAAAAACATTCAACTCTCCTCCCTGCCTATTCCTGCTCCAATATGTTCTTTGAAATAAATTTTTAAAAAAAGATAAAAAGATAAGGCAAATTTGTCTTATTGCCCCTGGAAACTAGGAAAGGGTACCTTTAATGTGCTGGAATGATCATGAACCATTATGTGGTATATAAAGTGGGTGGCATTTGGTTGGAACAGACAGGCTAAGAAAGAAAGAATAATGCTTTGTGGGATTCCTCTGACGTCACAGAACAAGAAGATAAGAGGGATAAATCTGAGTGTAGCACACATGACGGTCTTGCTGAACTGTCAAACTTTTCTATTAAATGGGAAAACCTGTTACAATGAGTAAAAGCATACAGTTTAGATACTGCGTCTTTAAGAAGCCTCAACTATGGTAAAACGGAAATGAATGAGCAAAAGTATAACACATACATGTAAATAAGTGGTAAGCCTGAAATATACAGGGGAGGTTATTTTATGGGTACAGAAATGATTTCATTACCAATAAACTTAAAACAGACGTACATCTTTATGTGAACAATTTCCCAAAGAAGTATATATGTGTGTTAAAAATATTTGAACTACAAGAAAAAGATTACTAGCTTAGAAACACAAAATGATGATATATCTTTGAAGCTTTCAAAGTATCAGATGCAAAAAAATAAATAAATACGGCTGTAACATGATGTGTTTTGAAGGCCCAGATGTTTGAAATTCCAAGTTCTATGAAGCCAATGCTAATATTAAAGTTTCTGCACACTGCTACTATATTTCTGGGGATGAGACCCTGAAATCTGTTTTTTTGTGTGTGTTTTTTGTTTTGTTTTGTTTTTAGCATGTTCTCAGATGAGTTTTAGGCATCTTAAAGCAGTGATTCTCAAATTTTATTTTTTATTTAATTTTTAATTTTTTAAATGTTTATTTATTTTTGAGAGAGAGGGAGCATGAGTGGGGAAAGAACAGAGAGAGAGGGAAACACAGAATCTGAAGCAGGCTCCAGGCTCTGAGCTAGCTGTCAGCACAGAGCCTGACACAGGGCTCAAACTCAGGAGCCATGAGATCATGACCCGCACCGAAGTCTGATGCTTAACTGACTGAGCCACCCAGATGTCCCTTAAATTTTAGAGAAAAATCAATAAGTTGATCTAATATATATGCATAGACACACACATAATTATTTAAATATTCTGTTCAAATACCTATTTAATGTGTTTAAATGTTGGTCATGTTGTGAGATCACAACTGCCTCAATAGATTCCAAAAAGTAAGAAAAAATATGGTGGTCACAGGTTGGGCAGATATAAATTAACAAAAATGAAACAAGTATCAAAACATTTGGTGGGGGAAAAATACCAAGTAGCTAATGTACATAACCAAAAGTACAGGTTACAGACTTTTTAGAAATTAGCAATGAAATACCCTATGTACAAGCTGTGGATAAGGGCCAAAAGTATTACTCAGAGGAAATCCTTACCTTAAATGTTTTTACAATTAAACAGCAAAGGTTGAAAATCAATTAAGCATCACAACAAAAGGTAAACTAAAATAAAATTAAGAAAAGCAGAGAGGAATTTGTGAAGATTAGAAAAAAAGAGCAATAATGTAGAAAATATGTGAACAGTATATCTGATAAATGCAAGTATTTGTTTCTCCAAAACCCAGTGAAATGGGGAAGCCACTTACAGCATAATGAAAAAAAAGAAAAGCATATATTATAAGGAAATAAGAAATACAAGGATCGTTATGAAGAGCGTATCTAAATTTTACTGAAGAGTATGGAAGAAAGCTTGAGTAAATATAGAGGCATACCTTGAGAGAACTTGAATTTTGTAGAGATGGAAGGTCACTCCAGATTATGATAAATATTTTTAAAGGTTGGTTTTGCTGGTCTTTAATATTTTTAAAGTTTTATTTTTGAGGAGACAGAGAGAGTGCATGAGCAGGGGAGTGGCAGAGAGAGAGAGAGGGAGACACAGAATCTAAAGCAGGCTCCAGGCTCTGAGCTGTCAGCACAAAACCCGTTGCAGGGCTCGAACCCAAAAACGCAAGATCATGACCTGAGCGAAAGTCGGAGGCTCAACCGGTTGACTGAGCCACCCAAGCTCCCCTATTACTATAAATATAATACAGCTCCCCATTTGGAAAAATTTATGTGTAAAAAATAGAAAAAATATAACTGGAGAAACTTGAATATCAGGTATGGAACACATTATGTGGTGAAATAATTAATTATGGAAATATTGGGAAAAGTCATCAAAGAATTCCACTCCTTTCTGCCTGCATCCTTCTGTATTTTCCTTCCAGTAAGAAAATAACAGATTCATATTGTTTAAAGAGCATTTTTTTTTAAACTCTAAGGGCACAGGCCATTCATACATTACTGAAATATATTAAGGACAGAAAGGAAAATGGAAAATTTGTGAATTTATTCCTTGAGACTAGAAGAATTCTGATATAAAAAACACAGATTTAACAACAATTGCCAAAAAGATCTCATACACCTTTCAGTGAGATGTAGAGCATTATGAAACCTAATTGTGTAATTTAAATTATTAATATACTAAAGGAAAAAAAAACAACTTCAATAGACACAAAAGGGGCACTTGATAAAATTTAACATCTGTTCTTGATTTATGAAAAAAATAGTTTAATAAATTAGTAATTGATGAGTACTGCGTTCACATGATGAAGATGCATCAGAAGTATCACAAACATCAAACTTACTGTTGAGAGGCCAGAGATATTCTGAATTTAATGACCTTCTATACTGACAAAATTAAAATTATGTTTTTTATGTCAGATCCAGCCAATGTAAGAATACAGGAAAAATTATATTAAAATTTTTTTCTTTATGTTTATTTATTCTTGAAGGAGAGAGAGAAGGGAGACACAGAATCAGAAACCGGCTCCAGGGGAAGGGGTAGAGAGAGAGGGAGACACAGAATTGGAAACAGGCTCCAGGCTCTGAGCTGTCAGCACAGAGCCCGACATAGGGCTCAAACTCACAATCTGTGAGATCATGACCTGAGCTGAAGTTGGATGCCCAACCAACTGAGCCACCCAATTGCCCCTAGAAAAATTATATTTTAATGAAGGAAACAATATTATCTATTTGAGAATATCAGATTATGTATCATTAAATATAAAGAAAATTAATAAGTAGCATTTTGGAATAAAAATAAGTCAGTAAAGGTGTAAGCAAGATCATAATTAAGGAAAAAAAATCAGTAGCCTTATCCAATAGGAAACCATATTAAAAACTTAAAGCTTCAAAGAGTTTAATAGCAGGAAACAAATAAACAAACAAAAAAACAATTATAATACTTAAGACCTATGTGAGGAAGTTCTAGAACTCAACTGAAAGACGTGAAAAAGATAAAATGATTGGAGATCACTGTATGTATAATAAACCTGAAACATGAGGAAAGCGATAAACAAAGCAATCACTATGTAAGTGATTCTGGGAAAGCCAGTTGCTTACTCATCAGGGAAAAAATGCATCAGTGTGTTATATTGAACACAATAACTATTTTACCATGAATTAAAGGTCAAATACTTGGAACAAACTTCATAAATAAAACTGCTAATAAAATGGGGAAGTCTCATCTAAGAAAACCAGGAATGATGGAGGAAAAACAAGCCTAAAATGTCAATATGGTGAAACAAATGTTGCCATTGTAAATTAAAACACAAAGTAAAAAATGCTTGCAACATAGAAACAAATGAATGATATCACTAAAAGAGGTGTTTTTTTTTTGTTTTTTTGTTTTTTTGTTTTTTTTTATAAGGAAGAGACAAAGTCAGTCTAGGGGGAAAGGTTAATTCAAACAGGTGGAAATCCAAATAGCTAACAAGCATATGAATGGTGTGTGCTTTATTCAGTAATGGTCATGGTCCTTAAAAGTACAGAAGATGGAGTCAGACAACCTGGGATGGCACCCAGTCTTGTCCCCTAATTGGCTGTGTGATCTTTGACAAGTTACTTAACCTCTCTGTCTCCATTTTCTCCAAGATGAAATGAAGATAAATATATCAGCCTCCGGAGGTCTGTGGTGAGGATTTAAATGGTTTGGTGAATGTGTAGTGAGTACAGTAGCAGCATAAGTATAAGCTATCATCTTCATCATCCTTGTTTTAGTAACATAAATGATCAAATTAGTTTAAACAATTGGATTAACAGATACGGTAAAGATTTTTCATTTCCAGTGATGATTAAGAGTAGAAAAAGGACTTTCTCAGATGCTGTTGTTGAACGGAACCATGACTTGGTACAAGCTTGGTAGAAGGCACTTGGATAAAATGGATTAAAATTTAATATACACATATCTCTGAGTATCCATATTCAAGGTGTTTATACCCATAGCCACACAGAGGCTAAATGCCAGAAAGGGGAATTGAATCTAAATTTGGCTTCACAGTCCTAGCACCTTCCACTGTTAATAAACATATGAAAGAAAATGTTCAGTCTCATCAGTTGTTAAAAAAAAAAGTATCCACATATTAAAACAACCTGAGGACATTTTATTCTTCTGAAATTGCCATATATTAAATAAAAATTCCTACAGTAGCAAAGTTGCAAGGAAATAGATAGGCTTATTCACTGAGGCTAGAGCATAAATTAATATAGAATTGAGGGCTAGCTGGCAATACTTGGCCAAAACCACAAAAATAGGTATGTCCTATGACTTGGCAGTTCTACTTCTAGGAATTTATTTTTGGGGATGCATTTTGGATGCACAAAGATGGCTATGTATAATGTAATCACAGTGTTTACAGTTAAAAATTGGAAATAGTCTTTGCAATTTACAGTGAAGGATTGCTTAAGTTCATTATAGAATATTCGTAAGGTACAATAGAGTTCTAAATTATGTAGAACGCTTGATTATTACATTGGGGAATGATTCCCAAGCTTTTTTTTTTTTTTTCCGTTTTAAGAGACAAGTGATTTAAAAGTATACAAATTAAGGGCACCTGGGTATCTCAGTTGGTTAAGCATCTGACTTTGGCTCAGGTCAGGATCTCACGATTCATGGGTTCGAGCCCCACATCGGGCTTTGAGGAGCATGTTTTGGATTCTGTGTCTCCTTCTCTCTCTGTACATCCCCACCCCCTAAGCCCCTGCTTGTGCTCTGTCTCAGTCTCTCAAAAATAAACATTACAAGAATTTTTTTAAATATCTAATTAATATAAGACTAAAAACAGATGTAGTGCTTAATAAGTAGTTTCTGTGTCCTTGTCACTGTCCTTAACTGCCTTCTGCCAATTATTTCATAACAATCTCTGGGATCTGGATAATTTTGTATTCACATTTTACAGATTAGGAAACTTGAAGAACAGAGGAGTTGTGTAATTTGTCCAAAGTTATTCAGCCAATCTGAGGCAAAGTCAGAATTTAATCTCAGTACATTTGCCTCTGAAGTCTTACATTTCATCCAATACACTAAGATCCTATTTTCATAAGATAAATAAATACAACTGTCTAGTGAAAACTAGAGATGTTACAAAATGAAATATTGTAAACATGATTTTTTCTTTTCAACCATTTTTATAAATTTTACACAACTCTTAAAATTAATATATGTTACTTTTATAAGATAGCTTTTATTTTGTTTTTTTAAATGTTTATTTATTTATTTTGAAAGAGAGGAGGAGGATGGGCTGAGAGAGAGAGAGAGAGGCAGGGAGAGAGAATCTCAAGCAGGCTTCATGCTGTCAGCACAGAGCCCAACACGGGGCTTAATCCAATGAACCATGAGATCCTGACCTGAGCCAAAATCAAGAGTGAGACACTAAATCGACTGAGCCACCCAGATGCCCCAAGATAGCTTTTATTTTAGAGAAAAATTGAAAAACACTGGGTACACCAAAGTTCAGAGCTGGGGTTTGGATTCAGGTAGCAGTGGGGTTGGATGGCCCTGGAAGGGAGAGGGGTGGGATAGAAATGGTGAGGGTCTGAGATAATGAATTCAATGCCATCTCTATTCGCTGGTGGTTGACTTTATGTCAGAGCTTGTGGGCTTTTTAATTCCCCATGTTGTTTGTAACTCACGTAATTGGAAACAGGCTTGCATCCAAGTGGGAATATGAAGGTGAATCATTACGAGGTAGAATGAATTTCTCTTCCCCTTGCCCAGCCACATGTCTGTCCACTTCATGTTTTATTGAAGAGTCATTTTGTATGTGCCTCTGTCGGGACCAACCGTTGGATTATGATGTTGTCAAATTAAAGTATTTCCCTCTTTGCATGGAGTGAGAAGTGTCTAATGGTGGCAAGCTTGTTTATTACAATATGTTCATTTTTTCACGTGAAGGTGAAGCTGGAGAATCAATATGACTCTTCAGTTTGGCTTTTGATTTTAAATATGTATCCTCCTTCCCTAAGCTGGTTGATAGTTTTATTCCTGCATATTGATTCTGACTAACTTTTCTATTGAATTGGTTGGTAACTGGCCACATCAAGGAAGTTTATAGTAAAACATAATAATGATCATTTGTTCAAGAGAGTTCCGGGTGAGACAAAGATTGCGTTTCCCATTCCACATACCAACTTCTGTTACATGCTGATTTAAAAAAAAAAAATTGTTCTCTAAAAAAGAATAAATGCAGTATCTTCTGGAATAAAAATTTGGTGTTATCAACCAACTTTTAAAGAGTTACTCTCATTTGATCTGCTAATGCTAATTTAAGAAGATTTAAAATTCTTTTAAATAGAAAAAATTTTTTGAAGAGTTTAGAGATGATTTCAGGTCAGATGAAAATCTAACCCAGACTATCTTCTCTGTAAATTGTCCTCTGGCTCCAAAATCCTGAATCATTACTCAGAAATGGACTTCCTGTACTCTTATATTCACTGGCTAATTTAACCAGTAATTAACTGTTAGCACGATCTTGATAAAAGCTTTCTGATATATCATGTTGTTGTTGTTTTAAATAAAGTGACATGGAAATGCCCATTTCTCTGATTGTTAAAGTCATATTTCTAATTAGATAAATCCATATTGGGAAGCCTGGGTTGGTCAATCAGTTAAGGGTCTGACTTTGGCTCAGGTCATGATCTCGTGGTTCGTGGGCTCAGGCCTTGCGTCGGGCTCTGGGCTGCCAGCATGGAGCCTGGAGCCTGCTTCCGATTCTGTGTCTCCTTCTCTCTCTCTGCCCCTCCCCTGTTCCCACTCTATCTCTCTCTCTCGAAAGTAAATAAACATCAAAGAAAAAGATTAAATCCATATTACTGCAGAGATGCCTTCCCCAAATTATTCCTAATATCTGTGCTTTTCACCTATGAAAAGGCAAGCATGCAAAAATGTGTGTTGTAAGTCATTCAGAAGAATTATAACAGGCTAAAGACATTATCTATTATTTTACCCAAAGACCCTTATCTTCCAGTAAAGTTAAATCATCTCAGATGTCAGCCCAAGAAGACTCCAGATGAATTTAGAGACCTCCTTCTGTCACAAAGCGAAAACTGTATCGTCCCCTTTTGTCTTGATCAACAGGCATCTAAAAATTAAGTTCAGGTCTTAATTTAAATGACTGTCTTACACCTAGAGACAAAAAAGCATATATAGATTCTCTGCTCTAAGTTTTCTTTTGGCAGTGTTTTAATTGTTCTACCATTTAATAAAGGTTTTAGAATTATAAACGGCCAGAAATGATTTTCTGAGCTCAGAGTATAAAAGATAAACATAATTCCCAACAGGAAAGATATGGTTCGCTTTCCTTTCCTGTTGTACTGATGCTTTCATGTAGCCATTTGGCAAGTTGAGATGTTCTAGAACTTTCTATCCTGTGTTCTTGTGTTGGAAGTTCAATTATATATTAAGACTGAGAAAAATGAAAATATTTTAAAAATAGTCTCATCGGTTACTATTTCAGTGTTTAATTATAATACTAAATATTCAAACACATTGATCTGCTGTTAACTTAAAACATATCGCAACTCAAAAAAGGAGATTTCCTCTTTCCCTTCCTCTTTCCCTTTTCCCAAAAGATACTCCTTATAGCAGATTGACTGAAAAATTAGAATTGACCAAATGTTCATCAGTAGGAGAATTAATAAGTTCATATTCTGAATGTTATATAGCAGTTTAAAGAAACGAAACTTATCTGTATACTATTATCTACAAATTATCAGGCTGTATTGTAGACGCGTAATGAAGTTGCAAAATGCTGTTTCCCACAGGAAAAGAATTTAACTTACTTTTTCAAAGGATGTATTTATGAATAATAAATCCTCAGTACAAATTTAGGAAGGCTACATGCCAAAATCCTATCTAATTTCCATCCAGGGAAAGGAATTGTGGTATCTGTCGAAATTCAAAGGGGCTTTTGTTTTTTTCTGTAATTTTTTAAACGTTTTACAAATGTATAAACTTGCAATTGACATATTTTAAGATAATATTATATGAAAGGGCCCAACATGAATAGCTTTAATTATATCTCTAGCTTCAATAACTGAATGAACGTCCCTGGGTGGATTCCATGTTTTTGCTGACACAATACTGGGACATTGAAAAAGAGGAAAACATCATTTACAAAAAAAAAAACCCAGAGCCAAATAAAATTACTATAAAATATATAATTTTTTTCTACTGATACCTCATGTTCTTCTGCTGACCTTTCCTAACCCTTAAGAAATCATGGAAATTTTAAGATAACAGTACAATGACTGTGGGTTGAGGCGCAGCTAAATTGGACTGAAGTCAGGTTGGCAAGTTGTCATGCTGTTTTTGTATTTATTTCTTTCAACTTTAACACCCACAATTTATTAAGTGAGACCGTGGATAAAAGAGGAAGCTCAGAATCCTGTTTGGACACCGTTTAGGAAGGAAATCGGGTCTTTATGGGGCACCCCCTTCCTCTGAGCCACTGGCCAGGAAAGCCATCTTTCTGTTTAAAACCTATTCAATCGGAGAGGTGGGGTGACTTAGGGAAGGAAGGTAACCTCTCCCTTGTGAAGTGGAACAGCTCTGTTTCCTCCCATGACTTACTCAACTCATTTCCACCACTGTTTATAAGAACACTTGTGCTGAATGCTTGTAGTGACAGCAATAGTCACTTAAAATATGGCTCAAATTTCATGCCCTCAAATTTCCTACGTTATTTGGAATCTTTGCTCATTAGCATCGCAAATGGAGCTTTTGGTCAGTTCGAGCTTCGCTAATGTCCTGTTTGAAGTGACAGGAGGCTTCTTACAAACCAGGAGTTTAATCAGTGCCCGGTACTGCTGTGTGTAGTGGAAGCAACAGCCGGTCCCAAGTCTGGAAAGAGAATGACTTGATGGGACCCAGGTCATTTCCAAAATGGAGGGAGTTTTCTTAGATGCCTTACCTGCCAGGGTCACCTGGAAGGTTAGGGTATGAAAGCGATGTGACCTGCTGGCTGAGGGAGGATATCCGAGGAACTTGTTTATTTTGAAAACTTTCCAGCGTTTTGTGTGTTGTAAATATTGGTGGATTTTGACCTCAGCTTCAGTGATGCTCATGTATGTCATTTGCATTGCTTCACGTCTGTGAAACACTGTTCATCTTATTAAAATCAGTCCCTTTATTCACTTCTCAAAAACATTTTAATAACCACTTTAGTCGGGGATAAGTTTAGACTTAGAGAAAAGTTACAAAGATAATCCAGAATTCCTCTGTACCCCTTGCCTTGTTTCCCTTCAGGTTAACTTTTCATATTGCCATGGTACATTTGTCAAAACAAAAAAAAAAAAAAAGAAAAGAAAAGAAACCAGACATTATGCATGACTGTTAACTAAACTCTGGTCTTTATCTGGATTTTGCCAGTGTTTCCACTAAGGTCCTTTTTTTCTGTGCTGGGATCCAGCCCAGGGTACCACATTGCATTTAATCATCTTATCTCCTTCTGTCTTCTGATTCGTGGCAGCTTCCGAGTCTTCCTTTTTCCCATGACCTTGGCAATCTTGAGAAGTACTGGCCAGGAATTTTGTAGAATATTTATCATTTTTAATAAGTAAAAACGTATAATCTCTGGGATTTTTGAAAGAAAGCCCATGTAGACCTATGAATAACTTGTACGACTAATTTTCCATTAATAGCCCAGTTCCAACCTGGTGATGGTTACTTTATCTTCTTATCGAATTTAAAGTGGATGTCTGATGAATTTCAGATTTGTTGAACATCTATCTGTTTGATGTGTGCGTGCGTTGTACAATCTCAACTTTACCAGTTCTGTTTAAACCCTCTAGAAAGTTTGTATTTTATCTGTTGTTTATGACAGATTCGAGATGGACAACCCAATTGCTACATATTGAAGAATAAAGATTTAGAACAAGCTTTTAAAGGAGCTATTTACTTGGAGATGGACCTTATATATAATCCGGTAAGCCGAGCTGGGCCATGCTGCCCAGTTTCTCTGTACCTAATGTAAGAGATGACCAGCCTGGCAAGACCCAAATCTGTGTAAAATGTTTCCAAAATGTTGCAGCTAGAGAGATAGAACAGGGTTTTTAAACTCAGCTATAAAATCAGTTCGGGACAATCCAGTTTTCAGCTTGTATTAATCCTGTTGAGCCAGTAGAAATGATGGTGTTTAATTCTCAGTACATCTAAATGTCAATGAAAAAAAAAAACAAAAATAGAAAGAGAAATTAGATTTTTTTTTAATCTTTATTACCTGTAATCTCTCTAAGGAAACAGTTGAGGGTCAGACAGAGGTATTTTCAAGCCTCTGTCATGTTATTTAATTGTTACAGTAGATGTCCTACTATCCAATACTATCAAGGCAAGTAATTACTCATTTGGAAAGAGCAATTAAGGGAAGAATTTGTAAAGCATACCTTAAACCTTTAGTTTAATATAAAATATGTAAATATTCATTTGCTAATATTTAGCTGTGGGCATACAAATCTTTTTTAAAAATTTTTTAATGTTTATATATTTTTGAGAGAGAGACAGAATGTGAGCAGAGGAGGGGCAGAGAGGGAAGGGGACACAGAATCGGAAGTGGGCTCCAGGCTCTGAGCTCAGCACATAGCCTGACGTGGGGCTTGAACTCACGAACCGTGAGATCATGACCTGAGCTGAATGAGGTTAGATGCTTAACTAACTGAGCCATCCAGGCGACCCAAAAATCTGGGTGTTTTTTTTTATAGCATACATCATGTTTAGTTCTGTAATATATTCCTTGCATCAGTGTATTCATAATACCTATAATAATACCTAGTTTCTGGTTTTTCTTAAGTGGAAATCTACTTTAAAGATACTCAAACAATCTGAATATAGAATTTTCCAGACTGTATTCTCCATCAAATCATTACCTCAGTAACAATATCTTTTTTAGTGACTGACCTCGTCATCATATCAAGGCTTTCTAGGGCAACATAAATTTCAAGTCTTCTGGTCCATGCTTGGATTTCAATGACTTCTGTGATAATTGATTAAAATGTGAAATTATGATAATGGGCAGAACTGGCATACAGAAGTTCAGAAGTTAGCATAGTTGATTCTTCATAGATACACAATTCGATGGTTGTGAGCAGAGACTCCCAAGCATGCAGAAAAGTGGCCTACTTAGCCGTGACCATGCGTATGCTATGGCATTGGCAGAAGGTTCTAGAAAGGAAAAGGAGAGCACAGGTTAATCCAGTTAGTGGGATAAATGAGTGTAGGGTAATGGAGCTTTTATAGTAATTATAAGAATGGCTGCCATTTAGTGGCCACCTCCAATGGGCCGGGCTCTGACATTATTTCACTTAATCCTCTCACTAAACCTGGTAAATAGGTATCATTAATGCCATTTTATGATGAGCAAATGGAGTTAAATAAGAGCGCTGATTTACTAGTAAATGAGTGAGTCAGCATACAGATCCAGATCTTTCTGTCTCTGCAATTATTCCCATGCTACCCTGTTTCTTGTTTAGTGTATCTCAGAAATTATTCATAAAATCAATGGTGGAGACATTTTTATATTTTCATGCTCCATAATGCTAGAATTCTGGGTACAGTCTTCAGTCTCAAGGTGGTGTTTTTACTTCCTCTTTTCCCCATTGATTTCCCTTCAAGGAAAATCCTGTGTGCATCTTGTACCACAGATGACCCTTCATTTACTATTTCCTTCTGGCAAGCACTTGTATATAGATTACGCCCAGGGGTGCCTGGGGGCTCAGTTGGTTAAGCATCTGACAGCGGCTCAGGTCATCATCTCATGGTTCATGAGTCCGAGCCCCACAATGGGCTCTATGCTGACAGTTCAGAGCCCAGAGCCTGCTTTGAATTCTGTGTCTCCCTCTCTCTCTGCCCGTCCCCTGCTCGTGTGCGCTCTCTCTCTCTCTCAAAAATAAATAAAACATAAAAAAAAATTTTTTTAATGTATAGACAAGGCACAAAGGTCATCCAGAGTTTTAGGGAAGAAAGCTTTATGAAGAATATATGGCAGTGTATGATTTTCCAGTTGTCCATCTGATGAAGAAGGATTTGAATTTTATTCTCTGAGATTTCCCTAAAGTATGGTGATTTGGACAGACCACTTCATCTGTCTGAGCCTCAGTTTATTCCCCATTAGATGGGTCTCAAATGATGCATCTATTGATTTTTCCATGTGATTGAGAGGAAATGAGGTTCTTGGTGGAAAGATGTTTTTATAAGCCAGAGACCAGTTTTCACAGGCCAAGTATTACTGGTAGAAAACACAGTTTCAAAACCTTGAGAAGGAAGCTTTACTTTTTAGAGACTAGTTCAAGAACTTCATGAACCCAGCCTGGGCTGTAGTTAAAATACCTCCATTGATTCTGCAAAGTGGATGCAACCCTCTCCGGAGTCTCCTGGGTCCTGTCTGACTTACCCAAGTGACTAGCTGGTAAAATGAGATCTCCAGAAACACATGGGGAGCACCGGGGTTAGCCTCCATTTCTCTGCTCCCTGCCAGAGGCCTTAAGGTCAGAAGATATTAGTTTCCACATTCTTCCCCATCAATAATGAGAAAAGGAAGAGAATGAAGTCCGTTTAAACGCTGCCCTTTCTTCTTTTTCAACACTGATGTCTTTCTAGGTCAAAGCAAGTATTAGGACCTTTACCCCCAGAGAAAAGCGCTTTGTGGAAGATAGCCGCAAGCTGTCCAAGAAGGTAGGTGGGTACGGCAAACCGGCTTGTTGCTACACTCAGCACCGGAAGTGCTTATTCGTCATGACTTAGCGGCTCACCCCACCTCCCTCCTCCCCTCCCTTCCTTCCTTCCTCCCACCCTCCTCTTCCTCCCCTTCCTCCTCCTCCTCCCCTTCCTCCTCCTCCTTCTTTTCTCTTCTCTTCCTTCTGTCTCTCTCTCTCTCTCTTTTTCTTCCTCCACCCCAGCTTCTCTCTCCTCACTCCCGTCTGTCTTCCCATCTGTCTCAAAGCAGGTCAGCACAGTAAGAAGGGAAAGACCAGAAACATGTATGTTGGACGAAGCAGAAGACGCCAGCCGTCCATTGATCTCCTGAATCATTCTATAAGCTAGTGTTAGCCTCTGTAGACCTTCTCCCGAATTTACTGGCCCTGCGTAGCCTCCTTCAGGTATAGCCAGTTCCCTGTCTGCCCTTCCAAGGCGTCAGGGAGGTGCTCTGCCCAGCGAGTCCTTAAGCAGATCTGCTCTGGCCTGGAGGTCACCCATGGCTGCTCCGACCACTTACTTATTGTCTAAATATTTAGAATGTGTTGGCATTTTACCTCATTATGAGTTAACGCCCACCCCACCCCCCCACTTCCGTTTCCCTTAATTCCTCTCTCATCAGTTTCACAAAAAGTGAAGATCATGGCCCCATAGGGGAAGTTTTGAATTTTTTTTATTGTGACCTTTATGTTTCTTTTCAGAGTCCCTCCCTATCTTATTCCGATGACACAGTTCAGAATTTCACTTGGTACCTATTGTCCCTCTTCGGTTGTGTAACAAAGAACAAAGTGTCCCCTTTTTAAAGTGTTTATTACTTCCACTGCTTCCTGAGGGGTGAGCAGCTGTGGATTACATAAAGCAGTTAAATATAAATGTGTCTCCTCATTCTTTTGTTTCCCATGAACTTGCGGGCACACTTGGGAAAGGCCTGGAATGTCTTTCGAAGGGAGCATTCCGATGTTTGGTTTCGGTCTGCCATAACATGGAGTGTAATATTTATTTGCTATAATCTGAGTAAATGTCTTTTATTATTATTATTATTATTATTATTATTGCCTTGTGCCCTATTTACTTGCAAGTTAAAACCTGAGTCGAGGTAGGTGGGGTAGCTGCTCTGCAAACAAGTTGAAATGAATCTGCAGGCAACTGGGTGAAAAGACATCTCCTTTGCCAAATAGGACCTCCATGGTCTGGGCTCTGAGAGCATCGAGGGGCTGAGACCCTGGCGTAGGTGAGGATCCTCCCATGTGCTTCTCGCCACTGTGTGTCTCCATATTTTTACACAGTGGAAGCTTGCGTTTGTGATCCGAGCACTTGAGATCACTTACCATGTGACCGCCTAGGACCCCCTGAATTTTCTTCACAGTCTGCAAGGTTAATACTGAGATCGACCCCTTTGTAGAAGATGAGGGATGTTAGGAAACAGGTCCGAGGTTGCACAGTCAGGAGGTGGGTTCTCCCCCCAGAATTATATTTTCCTATAGACATTTTTTCCCCCTGGACTACATGAGCTGGGATACTTGTGCCTTTAGTTTCTACAACACAACCTTGCATTTCCCTCCAAACTAAATTAAACATAGACACTCACTCTCATGCTCCCCTTTTCTTCGTCCCTCTCTCTCTTTCTCCCTCCCTTCCCCCCTCGATTTCTTTCTCTCTCTCTCTCTCACACACACACACACACACAAAATGCCAAGCTGCTGTTGCTTTCACCAGCTCATTTTTGTCCTGCACATTATTGAAACAAGCTATTGTCCATCAAAAGAGCTATAAAATGCATTGTATTTTTTTCTCTCTATGGATGATCGTGTTTCAAAAAGAATTTTAGAAGAAGCCCTAGGACTTTTCCTTTCTATTATTATTATTTTTTTTTAATCGGCAGCCTTATAAAATATAATTTAAATGCCCAAGCTACCTGATCTGAAGGGAATCTTTGGAGTATTTAAATCTAGTTCCTTGTTTTCCTTTTTATTAGATCTTATCAAGAGATGTAGACCGTGTGAAAAGAATCACCATGGCAATGTGGAATACAATACAGTTCCTTAAAAGCTGTTTCCAGTGGGAATCCACGTTACGAAGTGCAGTAGCGTTCGTGGTAAGCTTCTTCTTCTTCTTCTTTTTTTTTTGTTCAAATGATCTGCCTCTGAATCCCAGATCCAAATGCAGATGGGTTTTATGTTCCTGACATGAAGCAAATAATACACGTTCAGCATAGCGGAAGTTCACACCTGTAAGGAAACTTTCAAATGTAAATGGTATCCATTCATCTTTCTGAAATATATTATAGCGTGGGAGATTATACTAGCCATGTCTTTTCTAAGACTGTATTTGGGAATCTTTTAAATTACTCAAATCTTACTTGTTTTTTTAAAAAGGACAGGTGACAGATCACATGACAACATTGCTCTAATTTATGTTTTAAGCAGATATTCGCAAATTTTGATACAAAAACATGTATTCATATCAAACCACTTGAGTCATAATTGAGGACCTCTCATTACAAGGTGACCCAGTGCCATGAAAGAGAGTGACGGATGTATGTGAGATGCACTTTTCTCTCTGATAATGCTGGCCCATCCTTAGGAGAGTAATAAAATCACAGAATCTCAGAGGAGCAGCCAGAGATCTTAAAATCACCCAAGTTAACCACAGAGAGTCCAGGAAATCTTACAAGGACTTGAAAGTTGGTGCAGTGTGCTCATATTACATCTCTGGGCATTCTCTGCCGTATGCAAAAGGACTTGTTCTTGATGAGATTGGTCGTGTCAGGTGTGGGAGGAGAAATCAAATCTCTCTACTGCTAATCTGGTACCTTTGATATCATGCCATTAATCTCTGTAAAGTGCAAAAATCACAATAAGGCCTGATAGATGTGTGAGCGATTCTGAGTCATGATCATCAGTAAATCATGGCCTATCTCGTCTCTGTTGTTGTTGCTTGTTGTTTTAATTGTCACTGGTCTCTCCTACTCCATAGGCATATCCTCATTAAAAAAAAAAACAACAACGAATCAACCTAAGATGTCTGTGGGTTCAAGGTCACTCCCAATGTTATTACACAAGCAAGTACATCAGCTCCACAAGGGGCTTTTTCTTTGCCATGGAGAACATTCTGTTTGGTCTAATTAGTTTTAGATTTTCATTGCTTCAAGATGTAGCGGGCCTATCATGACTGTGACCTTGACCTTTAATACACTTTTTCTTTGGTCTGAAGTTGCTGAAAACAATTGGCCGTAGTAAAAACATGAGTAAGAAAGTTATTAATCCATATCTGTCTTTGTCTTGGCATTTATTCATCTTCTTCCCTTTCTTACATTCTCCTCAGCTGGGGGCTTCATGTGTTGGCTTCCTCTTCAGCCTCCCCCCTCTTCACTCCCCACCTGAATTCTCTTCAAAAACTTTCCACAGAATGTTCTCTTGTGATTCTGGGCAAAAGAGGAAAGTCAACACAATTGGTGGCTTCTTCCAGTCAGCACCCCAGCCAGCCCCTGTGAGGGGGAGAACATTTCCTCTTTCTTGAGCTTGATTTCTGGCACTGTGATTTTTAGAAAAACACAGCTCAGTTGCCCCGGCTTATGTAGGGGTGTGACAGAAATGATTAATGGGCTGCCGGCCTGATCTGAGGAAAGATTAGAACAAATGAATAGAAATAGGTTGTCTACTGGGGGTGGGGAAGGGACTTCTAATGGGAAGGGAGCTTTGGCAGTGGGGCCACCTCTGCACCGTCCGTCCAGTGTGGGGGTCCTCCCTGAGGCCACCTCACCGGAGAGCATGTGGCCAGGCTGACAGACTCAGGCTGCCACATCACCCTTTCAAATCCCCGTGGCCCACAGAATGAAAGATAAAGGCGGTGCCCTTCTTGCGGGTTCACCACAATGTGACTTTGCAAGAATCCATGGGTTTGGAAGACTGTGCGAGTCTCTACTTGTAGGTGTTGTGTTGGGGGACATTTGCCACTGGACGTCTTTGAAAAAATGCAGTCCTTTAGGAATGATACATGCATGAGCCTTTTCTCTGAAGGTACTGGAAGGGAAAGTGCTCCCTTACAAGCATGTAGTCTTCAGTTTTAAGTTGAAATTCTGAATCTGAATGTTTAGCTCATGTTTACTTGGACCAGTCATGGCAGATATCAGCGATACTATAGATCTGGAGGGGTGGTATGTCTCCGCCCTAAGCCGATGGAGCATAATCTTATTAGAGTAGGTCTCTGTTATGGTCATATCATGGTTCTTCCAAAGCTAGATCTGCTCTTATAGCAAGAGCCTACAAAGAAAATATTTTAGGGATAAAATTAAAAAGTATAGATTAGTCTCCCTTACTCTATTTTAAGACTATGAGTATCCAAGCCTTCATTTTGGGGAAAAATATTTTGTTTTAATGGATCTCTCCTACATGCTTAGGTTAGCCACCTGTAGAATACGGATGGGCGGTTTCAAGCTTCAGGGCCACCACTGGCTGTGATACTGGGTCCCTGCCTCTGGGGACTCCATTAAGGGTTGTCTTTCTGCAAAGTGTCAGATCCTCAGGTGACCTAGGCCAGAGAGAGGAAGGGGAGCCTGCAATACCAAAGCCCCAGTTCTTCTATTCCTGGCTCCAGTGTGGAGAGTGTCCGATTTGTCGCTGCTGGTACACACTGCTTCTCTCCTGTGACTACCGAGGACGAGATTCTGCTCCTGGTCTTTATTCCTCCGTGTGATGGTTTGTTCGTGCTTCGCCCACTTGCCTTGGCATTCCAGGGACAGGACACTTTTGTGGTAATCTGAAGCGAGGTCTCAGGCCAAGGTTTTACTAAACAATAGGACTGTATTTGAAGGCCTTTCTGTATTAAAAATTAAGATAAGTTGTTACTGAGGGTTCACAGCACAGGTGTAAAAAGAACCATTTTTGCTGATTCAGTTCCGAGTGGGACTTTTCCTCCCTGGTCCAGGAAGTGACTCTAGCCTTGTAAACTAAGGGCAGAACTCAAGGAATTTTTTTCTTACAAGTTTTATCAGATAACATAAAATAGCATATTACCATCATGCCAGAGTCTCTATTTTCAGATGATACAAAGCATGAACACTGTAGGATCATGTTTTGTATATTCTGGCTGTTCATTTTAAGACTTCATGAAAGCAGGGGTCCCTGGGGGGCTCAGTCAGTTAAGCGTCTGACTTTGGCTCAGGTCATGATCTCACGGTTTGTGGGTTCGAGCCTCTCACCCGGCTCTGTGCTGACAGCTCAGAGCCTGGAGCCTGCTTTGGATTCTGTGTCTGCCTCTCTCTGCTTCTCCCTGCTCCTCCCCTGCTGGCACTCTGTCTCTGCCTGTCTCTTAAAAATAAATAAAACGCTAAAGAAAACTTTTTTAAGACTTGATGAAAGCAAAGTGTGCATTTTTTAAAGGTTCCTATGGGTATGTATATGAACATATCATATCTTGTTGAAAGCAGGGTTAAAGATGAGCAGCCTATAAGGATATAAGTCCACATGGTGTATGGTCAGAAGTGGGTAGACAGACATCCAAGGATTTATCTTATTAGACTGTCCAGGCATAAACCTCTTCACCATGGGGTTAATCCCCTGACCACTTACACGGGTGGCCATCTTCTCAGTACTCCAAGAGGAAAATATTGAGTGTATTAAAGTATTAAAGTGCCTTTAATTCACTGACTCCTGGCAAGCAAATGTTGCTGTATAATGTTTAATTCATTGTTATTGTAAGAAATTAATTTGGGTTTTTATTTTTTTTCAGAGCAGTCAAACCATTCCACCCCATGCATCCACAGGCTCGGTTTTCTTTTTTTGCTAGAATGACTACAGAAAAGCTTGCTCATTAGGTCCTTTGAAGTCTTTCCCTTGCTTCTAGGATTTCTAGATGTGTTTCTGCATTGCATTTCCCATGCTTTACTTGTTATAAATTAAATATGCCCGTGTTTTCTTTTTCTCTGCTCAACACGTCATATTCTCAGCTTTTCCACATGAAAAACAAATTAATAGGAGATGTCAGTTTATTGACAGAGGTCAAAGGTAACTAAAACTCATGCCCAGAAGAGGCACATCTGTGTCTTTCCCTATGGCTGAGTTTGTAATTACACGTGGTATTTCATAGACCTGCGCATGGTCATTCCCAGACACAGACTTTGACCTGTAAGTGTCTTCAATAGTTGTCGTTTCAGTGCTTACTGTGTGGCAGGCACCATCTGAAGCATCTTACAAACATTACCACATAGAGTTCTCATCAATACTTGCTGATATGGGTATCAGTTATTACTTTCTTTTTACGGATGACAAAAACCAGCCCAAAGAGGTAAAATAGAGTATCAGAACTCACATGCTTTTAAGAAGCACAGCGGGATATTAATCCAAATCACCAAGCTATAAAGTCCATGTGTTTGACCATTGGGCTGTACTCCCTGTCACTGATGTTCAGGATGCAGTGATTGTGGTCCTTGTATTTAGATAGATGCTAATGACTCTAGGAACAAGTATATAGGTCATTTCAGATATGTATTTAGATGTGACGAGTGGGTGTTAAGCCTTCTCCAAGACACCTTGTTGGGGGAGAGAAAACCCTCATCATTTGGGTGGGAATAATTCCCAGTCACGGTCATCGTATTCACAAGAGATGGAGACAGAATTAAAGAGGCAGAAGGTGGAAATGTCTGTACCATGTCTGGGGAACAGCCCAGACCCTGGGAATCACATGCGTAAGACATCTTTGGAATCTAACTTGATGGTCTGGAAAATCTCAGTGCCTGCTTCCAGGCCGAGCCCCATGTTGGAGACTGAGTTATTTTTGCCCACTTTGTAGGGGAAGCTCTTAGATGATGGAGATGGGTTTTCAAGGAGAGCATGAAGGCTGAAAACAACTCCGTGAAAGGGTCATGGATGGAATCTACCCTTTTGCCAGATTCTTTCAGGTTGTTCAAAATAAGGGATGAGTGGAGCCAAGTACATTAATCTATGTATCTGCATTAATGCATTCCTTCAAAATGTCTTAAAACAGCAGCTGTCAGAGAAATAGACCCACATTTCTAGTAGCGTGTGTGTTGGAGAGGGGGTACTTTACTGTCTCTCCCCATGTTTCAGTATAGATACGTGAGTACGTCATCATTACGATGAATGGAATTTGCTCTCAAAAGATAATTCTGCGTTGTGATGTTTATAGTGTGAAACCAATGATCCGTATGGGGTTTTTGTTTGTTTGTTTGTTTTTTCTGTTGGGTACTTGAATTTTACAATCCCTAATATTGTCTATAAAAAGACCTAAGGTCACATTGTGGCATAAGTGTATTTTTTTTTTTCACATTACAAAAAACCACTTACTTGACAGGTGGCATCATCAGAAGATTATTTTAAATAGCCAAGGCCTCCTACTGCTGTAAAAAAGGATAGCATTTTCTTCATTTTTCTGCTAGTATTTCAGGCACACACCTATTGCATCAAAGGAGGCAAGATTATGGGAGCAGTGATGGATTCCTTATTTTATTAAATTTTTACTTGGACGTTTGATGTTAAAAAGCAATCTAAATCTACCATATATCAATGGGCCTCTTCATAAAGCTATGGTTTTAACATCTGTGACTTTTTTCCTCAATTTTTTGAGTGTCAGAAAATGAAGAATTTCTATTTCAGAGTCGACAGGGTCTGCAAAATGATACATAATTTAAAGCATCAGTCAACCTTGCCTTCCCCTGGAAGGTTAAAAAATACCATTCCCTACTTTTTTAGTGATAGCCCGTATTTTAACATACATGCAATTCTTCATTCTTAGAGACCCTGGAATCTTGAGAAATACGAAATGATTTCACATTGAACTTAAAAACAACAGCAGCGATAACAGAATGGACCCTTTCAACCCACATGCACACCTGTGCTTACACACACACACACACACACACACACACATATGAAGCAAAGGTATTTGGGGAATACAAAATTTCCCCATGAAACATTTTGCGAGAACAGTTTAGTTAGCATTTCATAGGAGATCCTGAAGATTGCTTCTATCTATGATCCAGCCTGTGGTCTAAAGAATGTTCAGATCAAATTTACTTGGCTACGGGTGACCACTACAATGGTTATTCTGTTTCAAATTGGACTATTAAAATAGTGCTGGTCCATGTCTTTTTGATGCTTTTGATATTTATGTGTTAACGGTGTCTCAAAGATTTACTTCTTCTTTAAGTTCCCATCATCAATTTATTTACAACTATATGCACCTGCATTTGATTGAACATTTGGTGACTATTTCCATATCTACCAGATTCAGTTGTGTGTGCAAAGCAGACATTACTGCCTGTTCGCTACGTGTTCTTGCACTTGGAGCTCAAGATTAACAGTATTTCTCAAAAGCTGAAAAAAAAAGTCCAGTTATAATAACCATTTTGTCTGGAGGAGAAGATATTTTTTGACATTTTAAATGTATACATCTACACTTATGCTCAAAATGTATAAATATATTGTATAAAATGCTTAAGATATTTGACAGTTTATTGTTTTATTAACAGTTATAAGATGATTTCCCAAATCATCCTTTTCACAGAGGACTACATAGCATACCTTCAGAAATATTTTAAACGTTTTTTAAAGCACTTTTTCATAAGAACAATCCATCATTGTCCATTGTGATTATAATTTTTACAACATAATTGCACCTTCTATTGACAACTTCTCAGGCATTAACTAATTATGCCATTTAATAAAATTATAGTAATTGCATTAAAAGATTATCTGTTGAAAATTTAAAAGGACACTCTTAACTATTCTAGCATATTTTCATGTTTATATTTTCAACTCTACAATTGGATTGCACTTTCAGACAGAATCATAGCTATTCTGACTGAAATCAGGTGGCATCCCAATTTTACTGGTAGGTGTTAGATCTAAATTTTTTTTAGGACTTCAGTTTTTTAATTCCTGGAACAGCATATATGGCCAGTCTTCACATGACCCCATTGGGTAGCAAGTGAATGGCTAACTCTCACTTTTGAATTATCGGTCCAGGCTGTGTATGGGAATGCTTTGGTCATTACCTACTGCCTCCCCTATGCTTGCTTGCTTGCTTGCTTTCTATCTTTTTCATGTTTATTTATTTTGAGAGAGAGAGACAGAGTATGAGTGGGGGAGGAGCAGAGAGAGGGGGAGATACAGAATCCAAAGTAGCTCCAGGCTCTGAGCTGTCAGCACAGAGCCTCATGCGGGCCTTGAACCCTGGAACCATGAGATCATGACCTGAGTTGAAGGCTGACGCTTAACTTAGTGAGCCATCCAGGTGCCCCTTTTCTGTTTAACCTTTTAAAATGTTTATTTATTCTTGAGAGAGAGAGAGAGACAGAGTGCGAGTGGGGAAGGGGCAGAGAGAGAGGGACCCCCTACACTTTATATCGGGATGCACTCACAACACACATTTTCTGCCTTTTGTGATTTTTGTGGCTGGGAGCCATTGTCTTTGGCTGATTCCAATGAACTCCGTCTAGTTCTAGGTCTCTCTACTGTCCAGAGATACCCGTACTGTTCATTTGAACTTGGCCTTGAGCGTAGGGTCTTAAATCTTTAACAAAAGCCTCTAGAGATGACGTCACTCCTTGACCCAGCCAATGCCTTCTTCAGGCTTCTCCTTTCATCCCCTCCCTCGCTTTCTCCAGCCATTGAATGTCTAGTGTCTCATGCACTGTTAGATATCTAGATACAAAAATGTAACTGTCATGCTAAGTCCTTACAAGTTTCTTACTCAGCCCCCCTCTTTTCCCATCTCCCTCCATTAGTCCCTCTCTCTCCCTCCCTCTCATCCATCTCCCTCACCTCCCAGCCTATCCCCATCACCCCTCCTCATTTCTCTTGCTACCCACCTGCATCTCTCCCCTGCCCTCTTACATCTGAAACCAAAGCGACACCATGTATGTAATGATTAAAGCACTCCATAAGAAAAATTAAATTTATCCTTTGGAGATCAGCTTAGATAATATTCGTGAGAATAATTAAAAATATGAAATGGGCTACAAATGTGGGTAGGGATTATTATCTGATGTAACGATCAGTAGGCACGGTGTCATGCTAACTCAGAGGCCTCACTAAAGCAGGTGCACACACATGTACGCACATAGTTGCTGCTTCGCTGCCAAGGATGTTATGTGAGGACCCGTGGAGGACCTGCTCCGGGACAGGGCAGAAATGCAAACCATTGTATTATGTGCCATAAAATTCGTGTTCAGGAGTCACCTATTTCTAGCGCTGATTCATGAGGATGGAACCACCAAATGCCAACGTGTGTGGTTCTATCTTTAAAGGTATGAGAGTACTCAAAACAAGAAAAAACAAAAAAGGCTATGAGAGTATTATTCATGTTTGACCTATTTAATCCTTCACAGCAAAGGTGGAGAAATTGTATTTCTATGCCCTAGTAGTCTAGGTTAATGTCAAACGCTAAAGACATACTCCGCGTACCATGGCTATCTGATGGAAGGATTGAATTAAGACACTGGGAGCTACAGAATGTAAAAGGCCCTCTGTCCTTAAGGCTTACGGGTTAGGTACACAGCAGGCTTCTAATAAGTGCTTCTGGGAAGGGTGCTAGAATTAGTGAAGACCACCTATTATCAGATACTGCTGTCTTGTTGTTCCAACTCCTCCTCTGACCATAACAGCCTTTGGCCCCATCAGAGGGTACGATCCATAGACCACATAACAGCTTCATCATAATTGTGTCTAATGTGCATTTTCCCAGCTTTTTCTTGAGGCTGCCTACCCAGGGTGAGTGCTAATCGACAGCAAAAGGGCCACAAGACAGCCAGCGGTAGGGGAATGAAGGGAATTTGGCAAATCTTTAGCCTGGATCAATAGCCCCTGAATTTCAGAGGAATTTTATTTTTGATTCTTATAAAGATGAGTGCTTTTGCGCCCTCCCCCTCTGTTTCTCTATGTGATGCCTGGATGATGCAAATGTTTTGTATGATACCAAAATGGAAAAGAATATCTAGAAATTGAAGCAGAGAGAGAAAGAGCCCTAGCGTGTGTGAAAACAGTTCTAACCGATTCCTTGCGTTGGTCTGTACCTGTTGAAGAGCCATGCTCAGCCCTTGTATTTCTGACTAATTTGATACTGCCTTTCCCCCCGCCCCCCCCACCCACCCTTTTGTGGTCCGAGCTTTGTCATTTGTTTCTAAGCTGTCATTTTTATTAGCCTCTCTGGCTGATCTTTGGGGCTCCCCATCACGTGGCATCTGCTCTCCGTTGTCTGGCTGGGCTTGGAAAGCCTATGGCCCTTTTATTGCTGTGTGCAATGCAGGCATGCTTGCCTTAGCCTGTAGCCTGTAATTAGACCCACCACAGGTGACAGTTACAGGAAAGCCTGGTAATCATTCTAGCTGCCTGATCTGATGTTTATGGAGAGAAACCTTCTTTGTGGTCTGGTTAGGGTTTACTATGCTATATTGTACTTTTGCCCTTTGATTTATGATTTCGGATGGTGAATTTTGCTACCTCTCTTCCTCCTTTGGTGTTGTGTCATTGGCTTTTAAGATAACAGCTAATTTTTTGGAGATGCTTTTCAGTGGCCATTATTCTAGCCCTCACATTCATGAAAAAGGATGCAAAGACAATTAAAATCCGGTTTAATTGGTTAGCATCTAAGCCATATTTCTGCACAATGTTCATTGACTTCTAACGTCGCTGGGATTTTCTTGGAGCTCAACTCCATATCTTTTTCTTTTGGCCCTTTCCTTTTCTATTTCTGAGCAGGCTTTAAAAATTTTTTGTTTCAAGTCACTGAAAAGTCTTAATTCAAAATCAAAGAAATGCTGCATTTTGTCAAAAAAAAGTAAGGGAAGAAGAAAGAAATCTACCTCTTAGCTCACTTGATGCTGAAAACAAGATACTCATGGCTTCTGTTTTCACTCTGGAAAAGCGTGGAGCTATAGAATGTTAAATCAGAGGACTTTTCACATTCGTCCACATGAGAAGAAACTGAAGCCTTCAGGAAAGGGATTTTCCCAAGGCCTCCTGGCTTGTTAGCACAGAAGAACCTCAGCCCCTGTACTGCCTCTATAATACATGATGTGTGCGATCATAAACTTTGCAATTATGGTTTCAGTTCATGAGTATGAACTACACCTACACAGGAGCTGAGAATTATGTTATTAACAATAAAAACAACATTTTCCCCATGTCTTACATTTGAGAAATATTTTATAAGTCTGCAGACCGGCTTCTCAGAAGGATAATATACTCTGGAGGAACAAAAATCTGTATCATAACTCAGTGTGCATCTGGCTAACCCTTCCCTTTCAGATGAGAGAGCTTTCTGATCCAGACTGTATGGGGATAGTGATGAAGATGTTAACAGGATGACAATGACAGTGATGATGATCTCTGCTGTTGTGTGTTTAAGTTTTGAGCTCTGCTCTTTATTGGGCTACCGTAAGTCTTAGTAAAATGCTATCTAACATTTGTCTTTTAAGAGCAACAGAACGCAAAGTATGAATTTGCTGATATCTTTTTTCCTCTGGAATAAACCCAGGACATGCCATTAAAAACTTTTTTGGAAACTATTCCCTAGCAAAAAAAAAATCACCCTCCTTGAAGTCCTCACAGTTTTTGGAAGGACATTTCCATTGGCTAACTTTCCATCAGAAGTTTACTTTGCAGAATTAGAAAATGTGATGTGTGTTTTGCTGTTAAAAAAAAAATGGCTGCCTGTGGCCACAGTCACCTACACGTCTTTCAGTAAATTTAATTTGGCATTTCGTTGGTGATTTTTATGTATTTAGTAATGTATATATTTTCAGAAGGTAGATACTCAATATCCCCAAAATTTCCACGCCAATACATGCGTACAGACACATACACAAAAGAGAGGAAGATGAGGAGGAAGAGAAGAAAGGAAAAGGGAAAAAAAAAAATGGCAAATAGCCTGACCATTGCTCGAGTTTATTTAAAGATAATCCTGCAGGTGGCGACAGAAACTCATAAATGATAAAAGTCCAAGGTGAATTTCTGTGGATTGCTTCTTGGGGATTTTAATTTCAGCAATTTATTTTTAATTTAATACAATCATCTACAAGCAGGAATCATTATGTGAGTTTAAGGGAAAAAGTTTTAGCGTTGTGGAATCTCTGTTTTTACAGTAATCTACTCAGATATTCTATGACATTCATCTTTAGGCATAAGGGATGAGGCCTGAATTATTGTCAAGTTTGTGTAGGTTTCATAGGACAACCATTTTAAGCCTGTTTTTTCCCCTTTTGTTTTTAGTTTTCTTAACTAAAATTTAATGCCTATGCCATTGGTCAGGTTTATAAAGTCCTTTGCTATTGAGTACTAAGTTGCTTAATCATCATGCTGTGTGTGTCTGTGTGTGTGTGTGTGTGTGTGTGTGTACATGTGTGTACACAGATAGACCTTCACATCAGGGTATTAAATCCAATTGGTTCAGGAAGACATTTCTTCCTTAACTAATTGTTCCTGGTTAGTTTTAATCTGAGTGGTATCACAAATTGCTTGAAAGCTATTTTACCCATGGATTAAAAACATAAGCAATTTCTTTAAAACATGAGAAGAGGCATAGTGGATATGGTAACATTCTTTCCATTTATTTTCATTATTTCGTTTTGGACCTTAGGCATTGTCAAAGTAAAGTTAAAGCATTCAGTCTATCTTTCTTTACTGCTGGTTAAGGTTTGAAAGTTCTTAAATTGCTTTTTGTGGGGATATATATTCATTTGACACTTTTTTCCCTTAAATTTCAAATTTGGGTTTGAAGATACTAACTCTAAAACAATTTGCTTAAACATAAAGCTAATATGGAGCCCTCCTTTATTCTTGCAGTTTCATTTGAGAATCCTTTGCCGCACACATTTTCAAGGGGAAATTGCCTTGATTCTAAGAAAATGTAATTATTTTGGTTTAAATGCTTTAGATCTTGAGTGTTTTCAACAGACAACTGTGATGGTCTTAAGCAAATTACGTGAATTTTGGCCTTTGTCTCTCTTCTGAACATTTCACGAGGTCTTGAGATAAAGTTCAGAACAATAAGGCCTTGTATACCATAAGCTCGGATACAGAATTTCTTATAATGGAAGAGGGAAGAAAAAAAAGAGCAGAAAAGAAACCTTCTAGCCTTCTTACATTCTGTTTCAATTGCTATTCCAATTACTCACGAGGGAGAAAAGTGGAAAGTAAGTCAGACTCTCAGAAAACCTATTTTGCTGTCTTCCTATAAAGAATATTCAGTTCTCTGCTCCGTTAGCAGCTGACCAAAATCTAATCCATTAAAAAATATATCGCAGTAAGCAGTTCTTGAAAATGTTTATAATAAATGGTAAAAGCCAAGCTTCCACTGTGAGATTAGCTGTTGGAACAGGATGTGTTCATCAGGAAATAGGTTATTGCCTGACCAGCGTGCCCTGTCGCGTAACCCGCAGGACAGATGAAGATTTAAAAGCTTGCAGTGCAAGGAGTTTGTTTGATTGCCCCTCTTTGCTTTCTTTTGCATATTGCAGCACGGTTTATCACACATGGCCTTTTTCTCAATGAATCCGTTATGAAGTTCATGTTGTTGACAAAAAAAAAACAAAACAAAAACAGATGTTTTAGAGTTTGGCCCCCTCCCTGCCTTCCATGTTGATCTAATGACCTATGCAGATTAATACCACTCTAGTTGTGTCCCGTATCCGTGGTTTTGTTTTCCATGGTGTTAGTTTCTGGGTGTCACCCGCGGTCTAGAAGCAGATGGTCTTCTCTGATGTTATGTCAGAAGGTCACCAGTAGCCTAACATGACGTCGCCTTGCCCAGGTCATTCACTGCCCTTCATCTCCCTGTGTAGGCATTTTCTTATCTCACACCATCATAGGAGGAAGGGCAATTTCTTTCAGTATCATAAGATATTTTAAGGGAGAGCAAACATATTCACATAACTTTTGTTATAGAATGTTGTAATTGTTCTGTTTTGTTATTAGTTATCCATCTCTGTTGTTCATCTCTTACTATGCCTAAATTTATAAATTCATTCTATCACAGGTATGTAGTGTAGGAAAAACAGTATATGAAGGGGCTCGGTACTATTTGTGGTTTCAGGCATCTACTGGGGTGGGGGGGCGGTTTGGGAGGCATCCCCCGCAGATAAAAATGGACTATTGTAATTCACTTTTACAGAACAGACTCTGTAGCTTTAAAAAATAATAAGAGAATCGTGAAAGACTATTTTGCAGAAGTCTAGACTCACTCTCTCCCTCCCCCCTGCCCATCTTAAAGATACAGGAAATAGAGCAGAGGATTAAGGTGATTTTCCTGCTTTTGCTTGATTGCAGTCCAATCCTAGACCTAGTGGACAGTGGTGCTCACGAATAATGCCTTCTCTGTGGATGATACCTATAGTAACACACAGAGTGACTAAAAGATCAAATATGCTGGCTAAAAAGCCTTAGGGAAGCATTATGTGTCTGAGGTCTGATCTATTGTCTAGGAGGTCGGAGAGTGTTAATGCACTCTGCAAAGATTACACTCCCACTCTAATTGCTCCGGCACTTCCTTAAAGGATTTAAACAGTCAGGAAAGGTGACGCTCTTTGTCAGTTTTTGTCTTCTGCCTGCAGTTGAAGTCTATCTGTCTTTCCACGGAGACCACTAGATCAAGTAACCTAGCCATTGTGAAAGGCACACACTCTGAATGAAGAGTGAAAGCAATGAGAGATGTTATTTACAGCTCCATTATTACTTGCTCTTTAAATGCTTTGCATTCCATTTCGGATGTTTACCTTGGGAAAATGACAGCATACCTGTGTCGTGGGGGGCGGGGCTGAAAAGACGCTAAGGCTTCACCTTGATTTTTGATCTGATTTGTCTCCATAATCTTTTCTCTGGGCCGTGAGGCCCAGTGTGGCATCTTGCATTTGGGTTAAAGACGTGGAGGATAGTGGACTTAAGCATTTCCTCTGTGCCTTCCCCTCCCCCACCAACACACACACACACACACACACACACACACACACACCCCATTCTGAAATGTTTATCCTGAATGAGGCATTTACAAGATCGACCCACCCGGAGCACCCGATAACTTTGTCCAGACCATCGCTGTAAATTTCAAATGTTGTGCCAACACATTCTTAAAAAGCTCTCTTCTGCATTAGAAAATTAAGAGAATGTTCTTCAATCCTGCATGTCCAGGAGCTGACAGAGTAATTTTATCAGACTCTGTATCTCTTACGTTGCTTGGATTATAACTCAGTATTTCCTAAATGCCGCTGAAAAGCTTCAAGGAAGGTTTTACCCGTTCTTCCATGACAACAGTCTGGGAAATACTGGGGATCTGTATGTTTGAACTGGTGGGCATTGCCATAGGAGTGGGGAGGGCATGCTAGCATTTCGCCTGAAGCATCTTCTGCCCACTATGCACAGTTGCATCATTAAGAGTTAAGAATCCCTCTTAGATCACTTCATACCGCTAATATATGTGGCTTAGAGCCTGCAATATAATATTTATGTAGCTTCCAAATGAGACTGGGGAGGATTTCCTGTGATTCAAGATGGTAGTCTGAATGATGGGTGTTGGATTTTTTTTTTTTTTTAAGAAATCCTTGTTTGTCCCCTCGGATTTTCACACTTTTCAGCTGACGGCGCTGTATTTTACTCCTACTGTATAAAGCTGTCAGTGTATTCGTTATGTGTGTCTGTCTCTTGAAGACTCTGAGCAGATGATAAGAACAATCGCTAGAGGGGACGAAACACATTTGAATCAACATCTTCAGAGCAGAATTGCTCTCGGGTCTCCTGTTCCCGCGCCTACGCGGACCGTCCCCAACACTTCTTCTTATTGCGTGTTCTCTCACACTCTTGGTAGATTACACTGAATGTTTCATCTGTATATAAAAATTAAAAATTCAAACAAAAATCTGGCCCACATGAAGAACAGGCCCTTTGGGCATATGGTTCATTATGCATATTCGTTTAATTACTAAAACACTTGGGATGGCTTTCCTGCCCTTACTTTCAACTTGCAAAGTTGAATCTCTTCTGTTGCACAGAAAATGTAGCACGGGATTCTGAAGGAGGGAAAAAAGGCAAGGGGGGTGGAGAGAGAGCCTTTGAAGAAATTACTGGAATTCACCAAAAGGAAGTAGGATTCTCAGGATGAAGCCAGTGGAAATAAGGATTTCTCTCTCACGCCCCACTTCCCCCCAACTCTCTCTTTGGTCTCTTTCTCCCCGACTCCCCCCCCTCCATTTCTACCTTTGCCCCCGAAGGGCAGTTTTACTGTGGTTAGTTTATATAAATGCAAGCAGCGCGGGAACATTTAAGACTCAGGATTCGGGTTTCAAGTACATTCCCTCTGAGGGACTCAAGTGTCTGGATGAAGCTGGCTAAGTTTTATTGGTTAGAAGGGGAGTACTTTGAAAGTGTGCCTTTAATTGATTTTTCAGGGCAAACAGGTGGTGATGGTTTAGACATGTCGTAGCCTCTATGCCACTCCTAATTTGAGGCTGCACGTATAATAGCTTTATTAAAATATACAATCTCCTGGCTTTGCTTTTACCTGAACATCTGCCTCTTGGTTTTTAAAGGGCCTTTTAAAATATTTTCATTCTGTGCTTCAATGGATCACGTCCTAGAAAGGCTTGAGGAAGTCTTTATTTTCTACTCATGGCATCAGACATTATTTTTGGTCTGAAATGAAAGACATTAAAATTCAAGCAGCGTCTTTAAATAGGATCATTGTAGTTTTAGGGATTTTTGTTGTTGTTATAGTGGTTTTGGGCACGTTTGTTTACAGGACGCAACAGATTTTGAACAGAACAGGCCAAAAACTGAATTTGTCAATCCTGGGTTTTGATTTGAACTTTTATTTTGGTGAGCAAAAGATGGTTTGAGTGAGCAACTGTGCATGGGTGTATATGAGTGTGTGTGCGTGTGCGTGTGCATGTGTGTGTGTGTATACATACTTAAAGACCCTATTCTGGGTTTCTTCCTGCTTTGTAGTGATGTCTCAGTGTTACAGGAAAACTTTTCAGATTCCACCTGATCAAAACAAGTTCAGGACTACTAAAAGCATATTTAAGGAAAGGAGGATCCAAAACTTGATATCATGTTTGTTTTTAGGAGCAAGTATGTGTGTCCGTAGTACAAGCAGTTCTCTTTTTGATGAAGAGAATAGATAGTTTATCTGAGTAATGGGAGACCATCTAAGGCATTCTCGACAAGATTCCTAACGGAATTGCACTTTGCTATAAATAGCATCACTGTCTCATCACTGTTGAAGGGTTCCTGAATTAAAGCACCTTAGTCTGTTTTAAGCACATTGAATATGTACAGAGCTTTTTCAGGCTTAATGTGAAAGGATTGCAAGCCTACTTCTTTTAGTGCCAGAAATAAAGCTACAAGCAGGGTAACTTAATACAGTGAACTGCTTGACTTGATCACTGCACTAATGCTAATTAGATACACTTGCTTTATTACCCAGAGCAATTTCTTCTGTATTCATTCTGATCTAATCTTTCTATGAACATGAAGGAGTCAGTCGTAAGTGCGAAGTTTAAGCTTTTAGTCACAACTGAGCCTGATGTTCATGTGACCAAAGTCAGAGAACACTTCTAGAGAATGCTTTGTCCCCATGGAGTACAATTTGAGCCCCATCGGATTTCTACCACGGAGGGTGCCGCCATGCCAATGGTTATGCAACTGAAATGAGTGAGATACTTATCTGTACTTTTATTTTTTTTAATGTTTTTAATTTCTTTTTGAGAGTCAGAGAGAGAGAGCGTGAGCAGGGGAGGATCAGAGAGAGAGGGAGATATAGAATCCAAAGACAGTCTCCAGGCTCTAAGCTAGCTGTCAGCACAGAGCCCGACATGGGGCTCAAACCCAAGAACCATGAGATCATGATCTGAGCCGACGCTCAGAGAGCCTACTCGTCCTGAGTAGGACGCTTAACCGACTGAGCACCCAGGCGCCCCTTATCTGTACATTTAGTGGGATATTTCCTTGACCCCTTCCAGAGACCCAGTTTTATGAGGAATAAATAAATGTGTGAGGATTTGTCCTCCCTTCCTTCAATCAGAGCAGAGAATTTGCTGATGGCTTTGAAAGGTACATTTACCAAAATCAGACACTCTCCGGCTCAATTACCAGTTTCTGCTAAAATGCACGATGAGACTTTTATTGTCTGGTTGTAGACCTGAGATGATAATCATTCCAGGAGATAAAAGCTGAGAGTTGACGCCCATTAGTTGCTTTCTTTCATTTAGCTCCATGGTTTTCTACTTTGTGAACTGGTTATTCTACTTTTATGAGTGATGTGGGGACTACTTTTTATTTTATTTTATTTTATTTTATATTTTATTATTGTATTGTATTGTATTATTTTAATTTTGAGAGAGAGAATGAGCGGGGGAGAGGCAGAGAGAGGGAGAATCCCAAGAAGGCTCTGTGCTGTCAGTTCAGAACCTGATGAGAGGCTCGAGCTCACAAACCCTGAGATCATGACCTGAACTAAAATCAAGAGCCAGATGCTTAACCAGCTGAGCCACCCAGGCTTCCCAGATGGGGGCTTTTATTGGGCCGGAGGCGATCATTTGACTTTGTCTCATTTATATAATGTTGTCAAGAAATAGAAAGTATACAGTGGCCTCTAGCCTGATACAAACATGAAAGTGATGGGATTTTAATAAATGCTTCATATTTAAAGGAGAGAAAAAATTATGCGTTTAGTAAGTATTTAGTACATATAAGTGCAGGTTAGAAGCATTATTTTCTGTTTTTAGAAAAGTTCCAAAGTACATTCAGAAGGGGAAAATAAGTTAACAGAACCTGCATACTAGAAGAATACAGTGCAAAAGTCCTCAGTTTATACTTATTTTAGGATTATACAGACTTAGGTATAGACTTCTTCTAAAATCAGAATGGAATTAACTATATCTGTAGAAATGTTCACATGTTCATTTTACATAGAAAAGTGTTATTATGAATTTGGAAGTTTGAAAAATATGTAAATTGTTGGGTCATGGAGTATAATAAAAGTGGGATACACATAATTCAGGTGTCTTTCCACAAAAGTACTAGGAGCACACAAAACTAGACCTAGTTGGTGCAGTTTGGTCTTTAAGGGATAAGGTAAGAGGCCTGGTGTGACTCCCGCCCACCCTCCCAGTGAAATGACCAGACCATTCTATGTCATGTAGAAATAGTAGAAAGCAATGCTGAATGAATACCAGAAAGGGCATATTTTTGGTGCTCAAGAGAATAGATGGTTAATGAGTGTTGATTCAGTAAACTTTCTCTATGTATATGGCTACCAGACCATGATGTAGAGGCGCAGGTGAGATAGGAAGTTTTTATTGGAGGGCAAGGGAGAAAAGTGAGGGGCAGGGCAGGGAAGGGCCTTTCAGTTCTGGGCCCGATCCAAGGTGATGTTTGACAAAGCCTTTCTTCCATGTTGGGTGCCTCTGTTTCCCTTACTTTTGTAGGTAGAGATTGGGCCAGGAGGAACACACTCCTTTCTAGACCCTGGCTCCTGCCAAAGGTGTAGAATTTGCTTTCTGGTCAGTCTAGACAGCCCTTCCCAGTTTCCCTAAGAAATCCTTTCACATTATACTACTTTATTAGTTTTCTGTTGCTTGTCTGCAAATTGCTATACAGGTAAGTGGCTTTAGACAGCATGGATTTATTATCTTACGATTCTGGAGGACAGAAATCTACCATAGACTCAGTGGATCTAAAATCAAGATGTTAGAAGGGCTGTGTTCTACTCTGGTGGCTCTAGGGGAGAATGTATTTCCTTTCCTTTTCCAACTGATGGAGGTTGTCCAAGTTCCCTGGCTCATGGTCCCCTCCTCCATCTGCACATTCCAGCAAAGGCACATTGTTGAGTCTTCACATGACATCACTCTGACCTTGCTTTGCCCTCACATCTTTTCCTGACTTTCTTCTTCTGTCTCTCTCTGCCTTCCACTTTGAAGGAATGACCCTTTGGATTACATTGGATTCCACCAGGTAATCTTTGATGACCTCCCAATGTGAACGGTAGATAATTAGCCACCTTAACTCCATCTGTAACCTTAGTTCCCCTTTGAGCTGTCTCATAGTCACAGGTTCTGGGGAACAGGACATGGACATGTGCGGGGTAACATTATTCTACCGACCACAGCAAGGCCCTTCATTGCCTAGTTGTGGCATTTCGTTCATGTTGCTTTCCAATGAATAACAATTCATGAAGCAAGCCTTGACTTTTTGCATAGGAAGTAATTTAACGAGGCATTCATTTGGGAAGAGAGAAGAGCTCATGGACTGTGGAGATCTCAGTCAGGAGTGACTGGGAGAAATGCAATTACAAATATAGAAAAGTCACATGTTATCAGCAACTTGGAAAGATTTTCTGTATTTGGTTAGCTCATTTGGCTTTCCTCATGGTGCTGGCATATGGTGGAGGGCTTTATGTCTCAGAGGAAGCTTGTACCTGTTCACATAGTAGATCTTGGGTATGAGAACCCCAGCAAGGAGAGGACTAGCTGAGCTAATTTCTGAGGCCAACCAAAAGGGGCGAGGAGACCAGGAATGATTCAAAGGGTTGTCCAGGACTCAGAAGTAATTCCTGGTGAGTGGATGAGTATAACCGGGCATCAGATGCATAGTGTTTCCCCATGCGACTCCCCACAGTTTGTCAAAATCTAAAGCATATTTAAAAAACCTACAAAAGCCTATATTCTCTGTAAAACATCCCTAAGCATCCCAGACAAAAGTGATCTGGTTCTTTCTCCTGGGCTATTGTATTTCCCTCCTAAATATTTTTCTTCTGTTTCTCATTGCATTACCCCATTCCCATAATTAAGAGCACTTTGCTGCCAAAATTATCTAGTTAAATATCAGATCCTGTTCTCTTTGTGTTTAGTTTACAATCACATCTTCCATCTGTTACTGTGACCTGCAGGCCTTTCCACTAACTGACCCCCAGTTGGTACCCCAACCTTCTCTCCAGTCTCGTTTCTCTGTGATCCACCCCAAATAATAGTCTTGCCATCTTTAAGGATGTGAAGCCTTTCCATTTTTTTAAAAATATTTTTATTTATTTCTAGGAGAGAGAGAGAGACAGCGTGAGCAGGGGAGGGTCAGAGAGAGAGGGAGTCACAGACTGAAACAGGCTCCAGGTTCTGAGCTGGCAGCGCAGAGCCCGATGTAGGGCTCGAACCCATGAACTGCGAGATCATGACCTAAGCGAAAGTCGGACGCTTAACCGACTAAGCCACCCAGGCGCCCCTCCATTTTTTTTTTTTTTTTTACCTCTGTTGTAGGTGTTGTTTGCTCTTTCCTTCTCTTACTAAAGAGAAGTTAGTTTAAATGAAGCCCAGCCAATCTCTTTCATTGAGCAAACTCAAAGGAATAACTGAGTAAATATCTTCTCTTCGAACCATTGAATGGCCTGAGTGCTTTTCGGTAGAAATAACTAGTGACATTGAGACCAACAAACCTTATTTTCCAAGTGGTTTTCTTCATGGTTTTATTACTGTCCTTTGATCTGGGTTTGGTCATTCATCTGCTTTAAGAATCATGGCGGTGATGATGACCCCTCCCTCCTATCACTGCGTTGAGTCCTCCCAACAATGCTTAAGGAAGATATTACTGTTCTCATTTTACAGATGGAAAAAGGTTATGTAATATTTCCAAGAGCTGCGAGTATCCACTGTGAGGATAGAGAGAACCATGATTTAGATCCAGTCAAAATGAATATGTCCTAAGCACCATTAAATATATGCTTCATGTTAAAAAATGTAAGGTCCTCAGAACTGTAGGAGATTACACTACAGGAAAAAGTATACAATAGTAGTTAAGAGCACTTGGCTCCATAGTCAAACTCACTACAAATCAAATTGTTAATCATTTTATTTTCTCATTTAAAATGTTCTTTAAGGAGCGCCTGGGTGGCTCAGTTGGTTAGGCATCCGACTTCAGCTCAGGTCATGATCTCAGGGTCCGTGGGTTTGAGCCCTGTGTTGGGCTCTGTGCTGACAGCTAGCTCAGAGCCTGGAGCCTGCTTCAGATTCTGTGTCTCCCTCTCTCTCTGACTCTCCCCTGCTCACTCTGTCTCTCACTCTCTCAGAAATAAATAAAAACATTAAAAAAATTAAAATGTTCTTTTGATGGCTATGCAGTCATATATAATGATGTGCTCTGATATTTTTATTTACAACCATATGTGAATAAGACATGATGAGAAACTCCAGTTTAGGTGTGTGTGTGTTTGTGTGTGTGTGTGTGTGTGTGTACGCACACGCATGAAGAAACAGTTTATACCAGTAGCTGCTGGATGATAGAAACTGTCTTTTTTTTTTTTTTTTTTTTTAAGTAGCAGTAAGTGCCCGATACATAAAAAACGCTCCACGGAGGTTGGTTGAATGGATGTTTGAATTGATTAATCAGTTCATCAGTTTTAACTGATTCGGAACCCATGGTATATTTGACTGTCTTGACTTTCTGGGCATTGATGTAGAATGGAAATCAACCTTTAACCAGAACTTTCTCCTGCTCACCCTTTTCAAGCCACACACAGATGTTCACACCGTAGGGGTGGGGGGAGGGATGTTGCACTGGGAGAATATTTGTAATTCATGTATCTGGAGTATCTCAGGTTCTGTCCTCTTGCATTTGTAGAAAGCCATCATTTGGATATTGATTTACGGCTTCCTGGTCTACCCTCCAGACCACTACAAGCAGCCTTATGTTGTGACATCATCCAAGTGCATTGTTGGGTAACAGGTTGTTGAAATGCAAAGGATACAGTTAGACTTTTAATGCTCATTATGACTCTAGTTTCAATGCAATAGATCTTTGAGTATCTATTATGTGTAAGACACCATCCTATGTTTTATATATAATTTATATAAATTATATATGCTTTAGGATTTCAAAGAGTAAAACTTGAACAAAATGACCAATGTGCCAGGCAAATGTATTTTGAGCCAATTATAAGGTATTATGAAACACCAAGTAACATAATGGCTTATCCCAATCAGGGTACCAGTGAGAAAGAGAGAGAGAGAAAAAAGAATATTCCTAGGGGCACCTAGATTAAGAGGCACTGAGAAAGAAAACATAGGCAGTTTTTAAGAAAGCTGAGTTTTTGTGTGCCTGGAATTTAGAAAATATGGTAGGGAAGAATCAGTAAAAAGAACATACGTAAGTTTGAGCCATATTTTGATTTTATCTCAAACTAAAACTCATACTAAGAGTTTTAGATTCTGTCCATATAGAGCAGGCAGACATAAAAAGCAAGAGTGCACCACAATGAGAACTAAGCTTTGGGTTATTACTTTGGCCTTGATGTACAAAGTTAGGAAATAGAGAAAAGTACTATGATAATATCTGAATTAGAAGTTTATTAGAGTAAAAATGTTTAATGTTCATTTATTTTTGAGAGAGAGACACAGCATGGGCACGGGAGGGGCAGAGAGGGAGAGAGACCCAGAATCCTAAACAGGCCCTGAGCTGTCTGTGCAGAGGCTGATGTGGGGCTTGAACCACAAACTGTGAGATCATGACCTGAGCTGAAATGGGACGCTTAAGCGACTGAGCCACCCAGGCATCCCTCTCCTTTTCTTCTTTATTCTGCTCCCCCTCCCCCTGGACTTCTTTAGTTTCCAAATCAGGTCTTTGTCCATATCATTTGTAAACAAACAGGAGTGGCTACTTGGAAGTCCTCCATTGCATGGCTTTTGAAAGCATTCCGAGTTCAGTGCAAAATCATACCCATTGTGGCCAGCAGCATGTTACCTGCCATAAAAATTTAATATAAAATATAGTGTATAGATAAGGGAGTTTATAAAATTATGCACATGTGTGTACAAGTTAAAGAATAAAAATACTTGTGTGCCTATCGCCCAATTTGAAAATTAAAACTTCCCATTATTTTCAAAGCCCTTTTTTCGCCTCTGTGGTCGAATCCTTCGTCATTCCTCTTCCCCAGAAGTAACGATGATACTGAATGCTATGTCATTCACTCACTATCGACTGTAGTTTCGCCAATTTTGTGTCTGTCTCTGAACAATGCAATTCAGTTTTGTCTGTTTTTTGAAGAGTTTATAAAAGCAACCGCAATACTTTAATATCTTACTCTGTGGGTTGCAAATTCACTCAAAATAGTATTTTTGACGCTCATCCACATGGTTCATCTTCATTCTGCACGATATTTCACTTTACGAGTACATTATTTTATTTATCCATTCTATTTTAGATAGACATTGGATTGATTCCAGGTTTTTTTTTTTAATTTTTGTTTTTGGCTATTATGAAGAGTGTTCTTGAAAATATTGATACGTGTATCATCTTGGGGGGCTTGGTCAGGAGTTTAGCATCATGGCTCCTCATGTGTGGTGCCTGGCCATCAGTGTCAGCCTCACTTAGGAACTTTGTAGAAATGTAATTTCTCCAGCCCCACCCATCACCTTCAGGGATGAGATTCAGTAATCTTGTTTAAACCAGCCATTTGGCGTTTCTCATGCACACTAAAGTTTGAAACCCATTGTTCCCAAATTTATACCTAGGACTAGAGTTACTTGGTCACCTGAGCATTCTCTTTAGTTAATGCCAACCATTTCCCAAGTGATTGAACCATCAGGTATCAAATAAAAGCTAATAATTCCTCTGCATCTTGGAAAACTCTTGGGATTATCTGACCTTTTAAATTTTGTCCATCTGATGTATGAAGTGGTACTTTGGAGTGGTTTTAATTTGCATTACCTCATTACAAATATGATTCAGTGTTTGGGGGCCTTTGTGTGCCTCTGTTCTTTTATATGTAATCCCTATATTTTTATTGATTTGTAGAAGCATATTATTAATCTAGATAGAAATTCCCTGAGGTAGAAATATCTTCTCCAGGTCTGTGGCTTATTTTTTTCACTCTATGTTGACTTTGGTGAAAAAAAATTCTTACATTTCATGTCAGATTTATCAATAATTTCCCCTGTGGTTTGTGTATTTTGTGTCATTATTGAGGAATCATTCCTTATCTCACAGTCATAAAAATATTCTTTAAATCTCCAATGGCTTTGCTTTGTATAGTAGAAATTTTCAACTACTTTTGATTTGATTTCATCATTTTGTTTTGGCTGTCCGGCTAATCAATCTAGTACCAGTTCTTGAATCATCTACTTTTTCCCAGGAGCCTACAGTTTTTCACAAGATCATGGATCAGGTGGTGGTGACCCATTGAGTCTCTTGTCTATACCTGTATTAATGTGGAACAAATATTTGGCTTTAGTGTGGTTCCAGTTTGTTCTTCATTTTCAGGAATGACTTGGCTGTTCTTGGCTTTTTGCTCTTCCACATAAGAGTTGGAATTGGCGTGTTGTTTCCACAAAAACAGAGCAAGACAAAAACAATATTGAAAATGAGTCAGACTCAGAATTAGCGAGTTAACTCTCAAAATCAAGACATTGAAAAATTACAGCAAAATGAAGCCAAGTGAATTATAAATAAAAATGGGAACAAAATCACTGCGGTAGAGTACATGTGTGAAATAGAACAGAAAATAAAGTGAAAAGTTCCGTCTTCAGAAAACTAATAAAATTGACTATTCTGAGAGTTTTCAATGGACAGAGTAAAGGCACAAGTATCAGGCATTAAAAGGGGAAATAATCCAGATATGGCAGAGATTGAATATAAAAGGATATTATGAAAGCTTATGCTTAACATGTTGAAAATATATTAAATGGATAAAACTTGTAGAAAGGTGTATCAAAGTGAGTGAGAAAGTATGGGAGAAAGTGACTGAGAAAGTTAATGGCCCTAAACCCATTATATAATTGAATCAATAATTTAGTATGTTTCCAGAAAACAACACATAAGGCCCACATTATGTTAGAGGTAAATTTTACCAAACATTCAAGGAACATATAAAACCTATCTTGTATAAATTCTTTCTAGTTCTCTTCTGGCTATTTTTTTTTTTTTTTTTTTTTTAGTCAGTTGTCAGTTTAATTATTGCCCGTTGAGAGGAAATGCTTTCCTTTTTCTTCTTTCTTCCCTCCCCAGTGTCTGCCTTTCAAACTTTATTTTGATCATTAGTTATGTGCCTACATGTGGTTTTCTTTCTTTTCATCATATTTGAGTTTCTTTAAATCTGTAACTTCACATCTTTTGTAAACTTGGGGAAATTCTCATCCAGTATCATTCATAGCCTTTTGTCTATTCTCTTTCCTCTGTCCTCCTGGATTCCAAATTTTTTATGTGTAAATCAAACTTTTCTCAGTGTGCCACGTAGCTTTTTTTGGTTTTATTTTCTTAACGTATTTATCTCTGCATAAGGTATAGATATTTTTACACCAATACACCAAGTCATGAAATCTTCTCTTTTCTATTGTGCTATTCAATTATTTAGTGAGCTCTTCATTTCACACACTGCTTTTAAAAAAAGAAATTCTAGCTTTCCATTAGATCCTATTTTAGATACTTCTGTTCTCTGCCAATATTCTTCATGTTTTTATCCATTTTCTTATTTTTTTAATTCTTTTTTTAATGTTTTACTCATTTCTGAGAGAGAGAGAGAGAGCGTGAGCAGGGGAGGGTCAGAGAGAGAGGGAGACACAGAATCTGAAGCAGGTTCCAGGCTCTGAGCTAGCCATCAGCACAGAGCCCAATGCAGGGCTCAAACCCACAAACCGTGAGATCATGACCTGAGCCTAAGTCGGACGCCTAACCAACGGAGCCACCCAGGTGCTCCTCTCCATTTTCATATAATATTAACCATAACTGCTTGAAAGTTCACATCTGGTGACTCTAACATCAAAATCATCTATTTGCTCTGGTAGTCTGTTTTTCTCTTGATTGTTGGTCATTCTGTTTTATCCTAACCAAGACTAGGTATTTTTAATTAAATGCTGGATAAGATTTATTAAAATATCATAGGGGATATGGACTGTGTTATCTTCCTGCAGAGAGGATAGAGAGGAGGTGGGAAGAGTGTAACAAGTCCCTCTGATACAGTCAAGGCTGAAACGATCCAAGGAAGGATTTCAAACGTTGTGAGGATTTGTCTATTTGTAGTTTACCCTTATATTTAGCGCATAGCCCTTCAGGTGTCTTCCTCAAAGCACGTAGAGTTTGCTTGAGCCTTTCTTTTTTACTACTCCTTTACCTCCTGTCTTCGTCTCCCAAGTCTATGAGATTGCCAGAAACTTTTAGTTCTCACTTTCTGCTTGGTCTTTACCTTTCACCCTAAGCATGCATGGTCTTGGGAAATAGTTTCTCAGGAGAAATGCATAGAGAATGTTGGACTTGGTCCTTTCCTATTATCTCTCAGGTCTTAGCTCTCATAGTTTCTATGCGCCCCAATTTTTAGCTCCCTAGCTTATTATAATAGAAACAAACTCTAAGCTGCTACGCTGTGCCCCATCACCATGTTGTCCCACGTAGTGAATTGGTCCCACATTGTGAACTGGCGAAAGAAAACAAAGAAAAATCCCTGAAGGAGATAGAGAACAGCAAACTGAGGTTCACCTCACTGCATCTGTCTTCAATTTGTTTTTTAAGTTTTAAAATTCATTTTGAGAGGAGGGGGAGGGGCAGAGAGAGGGAGTGAGAGAACCCCAAGCAGGCTCCTTGCTGTCCGCACAGAGCCCAACACGGGGCTCGATCCCATGAACGTGAGACCGTGACCTGAGCCCAGATCAAGAGATGGATGCGCAACCACCTGAGCCACCCAGGCTTTTTGTTTGTTTCTGTGTGGGTTTTGTGTTTTGTAGGGAGACTGAGGTGCAAAGCTTCAGCTTCGTACCAAAGAGCTGAAGTTTATGTTTCTACTTAACATACAGGCTTAACACAAGAGCGTCTTAGAATTCTTTAAGTCAAGCCATCCCTCCCCCAATTTACGGGTTTTACTGACCCCTATTTTAGTGCTAGATTGCCTCATTACACACAAATTAGCATGTTTGTTTGTTTGTTTTGTAAGTCCAAGTTCATGTAGATTCATGTGCACATTTATCATTGCTTTGGAGCACATCCGTTCTTGCATTCAGTCTTTAGAAGACAGTTTTCCATCTCTTTGAAATTAAAAAAACATTTTTAATGTTTATTTATTTTTGAGAGGCAGAGAGAAAGAGAGAGCATGAGCAGTGAAGGGGCAGAAAGAAAGAGAGGGAGACACAGAATCCAAAGCAGGCTCCAGGCTGTGAGCCATCAGTACAGAGCCCAACGCAGGGTTCAAAGTCACGAACTGCGAGATCTTGACCTGAGCCAAAGTCGGACGCTTAACCATCAGAGCCACCCAGGTGCCTCTCTTTGAAATCTTTTTATGTGTACTTTCATGAGTGTCTTTTGGTGATAAGCACTGCTGGCTTTTGTATTTCTGAAAATGTCTTTGTTTTATGCTTAAGACCATTTGCTAGATACAATATTCTAAATGGAAAGGCTGAGATTGTATATATGTTAAGTTATTCTGTCTTCTTGCTTTCCTCGTGGCACTGAGATATAAAGTAACTCAAATAGCTTTTTTCGTTAAAACTGAGCCCTTTTTTCTCTTTAGCTGCTTTTAAGTGTTTCTGTCTTGTTCCCAGGTGTTTTTCAGTTCTGTGGCATTTTGTATGTATGTATTTATTTATTTAGAGCAAGAGAAAGGGAAGGAGAGAGAATGAGCAAGAAAGGGGGAGAGAGAGAGGGAGAGAGAAAATCTTAAGCTAAACTTGGAGCCTAACACGGAGCTCCTGTCTCGTGACTGTGAGATCGTGAGCTGAGCCAAAATCAGGAGGTGGACACGTAACCAACTGAGCACCTCCAGTATGTCATTTTTAGGCCTAAATTCTTTATTTATCCTGATATGGGTATTTCTTTGTTTACTTCCTATATGGGTATCTTTCAACAATTTTGGAAAATTCTCAGGCATTTTATCTTCTTTTACACTTCTTCCTCATTCTTTCATTAACCCTTTCCCCTGACTCTGAACATCTTCTCATTTCTATCATCCATATCTCTTCACTTCTCGCTATATCTGTATCTGTGTCTCTCTTGTCTACATTCTGAATAATTTCTTTGGAGTCATTTCTCAGTTCACTAATTCTCTCTTCAGCTGCCTCTCATCTGTTAATCACTCTACCCCTTGTGGTGAATTGGCATCCTTACTATTTTCTGCTGTTCCTCACCAATAATCCAACTGAGACTCCGTGGTCCACCTTTAAAATAATTTCCTTTCCTTCTCTACCTTCCTTATGCATCACCTTAGATAAGCACGGCTATAGAGAATGTAGTTAGTGCCTCTTGATGCATATATTGCATTCTGTAATGCATTCTTCTTTCCCCTCTTCTAAACAATAATGTCATCCTCAAGCTCTAATACCTCCTCCACATCCTCATTCAGATCATGACTGTGGTTGACAAAGGAGCACTTCTTCTGCTCACAGCTACTCCCTTAGAATAAACATCAGAGACCAAGTCCCTCAGGCCTGACTCCTGTGCCTTTCCAGTTCTTCACTTCTCTTTCTAGAGGTCTCACTTAAGCTTCTTCAGCCACAGAGATTCTTGCTATTCCTTGCACATACCAGTTGTACCCCCACTTTTGAACCTTTGTATCTACTATTCCTTCTGACCAGAAACACTCATCCGGATTTCCGTGCTTCCTCCAAGGACTTTGCTCATATGTTGACCTCTTGTCCAGGCCTTCCCTGACCACCCCCACTTATAATTGCACCCCCAGCCCTGTTGCCTGTTATTCCCTTCTTTCCATCCCTGTTTGTTGTGTTGGGGTTTTTTTTCCCACATAGCAGCTTTTATCGATATTTAATATACACTTTGCTTATTTGTTTTATGTGTCGCATCCTTAATCACCAAAAACAATGTAAGTTCTTTTAAGGCTATTTTGTTATCATTGATGTTATTGTTAGGAGTGGTGGTTGGTTTGTTGGTTTACTCTTGCGTTGAATCAGTGTGGTTTGGCTCTTTTCTGGCTGGAACCATGGAGGGGACAAAAGAGAAGTAAAAGAAGGCCCCTACTGGGCCAGAAACCCTTAAGGGAAAGCAAAAGGATTTCACAGAATTGAAGGTCAAGCATCTGGGAAAGAAATTTTCCCAAAAGAGGCTTTGAAAGGCAAGGAGGAAGCTTATCTATGAAAAAGCTAAGCATTGCCACCAATAATATAGGCAGAGGTACAGAACTAAGATTTGAATACCTAGTATGGCAAGAAGATCTGGAAGCTTCTGTGTACTTGCAGAACCCAAGTTGGCATTTGTCATCAGGATCAGAGATATCAATTGTGTGATCCCAAAGGTTCAGGAACTGTGGAATCATATATACTATGGGGGTACTCAAACCTGAAGTCGGTGAATGAATTGATCTACAAGCATGGTTATGGCAAAATCAATAAGAGTCAAATTTCCCTGACAGATAACACGTTGATTGCTTGATCAGTTGGTAAATATGGCATCATCTACATGGAGGATCTGATTCACATGATCTGTACTGTTGGAAAATATTTCAAGAAGCCAACAGCTTCTTACAGACCCTTAAATTATCATCTCCATGAGGGGGAATGAAGAAAAAGTTCACCCACTGGGTACAAGGTAGAGATGCTGGCATCAGGGATGATCAGATCAACAGGCTTCTTAGAAGGATGAACTAAGATATCTCCCCTGATTATTTGTGTAATCTGGTCAGTGAATACACAACTACTTTCAAACTGAGAAAAAAAAAAGTTAAATCAACATGGTTCACAGTAAGTGTTCAACAAGTGTTTCATGAAGGGAAAATGAACAGTGAGCTTATACATGAAGTAAAGGGGTACCAGGAAGATGGGGTTACTGTATAGTGTTCTGGGATGGGTTGAAGAGGAAACACTTCAGAGGGGAGAAAATACTCAAGGAGTAGCTTTCAGAATGACAGAAGGGTATGCCTGAAAGTGAAATCCTGAACACTACTGCTTGCCCTGGAGTCTGCAAATAGTGTACCTTGAATGGAAATCTCGAATTTGTGGTGGATATTGGCTTATGGTTTACAGTCAAGTATGAGCCAGTTCAAGGAAGGTCTTAAATATTAAACTATGATGTCTAAGTGTCATAATGTAGGCCAGGAAGCTATAGACAATTTTAATCAGGTGAATGGACATAGGAAGACCTAGAGGCATTTTCTCATATATACTATTGTTTTACTTTATTATAGTGGCACGTATGACACTGTTTTCTCTTTTAACAACAATAAAGGTGTTTGCACTTTCTTAAGAAGGAACTGCCTACTGATTTGTTAGAGCAGTGAATGTGTACTTGGTCAAATTAAAAATAGATTCTTCTATTATTTTCCTGTTGTTTCATTTAACCTTGGAGTTCTTCGGAACAGAAGTAGCATAGCTTTGTCTCATCTTTACTCAGTACCTTTATTCTAGAATAATGGGTATGGGAGTCTCCTCCCCGGATTATTCCCTGTGCTTGGAAGATGGTTATTCATAAAGGCTGTATGATTATTTCAATAGACACTGTTTTTACAGGTCTAGATTGAATTTTTATTTTAACAAATGAACCCAGTTTCACAATAGTGAAAACAAAAGTGGGAATGATGTGTATATGTATTTTTTATTTTTTTTAATTGTTTTAGTCATAAGGTAAGGACCACTCCAGTGATTTTCACTGGAAGCTAATCCCCTCTTCAGTATTTTGCAGATAAAACACCTTCCAACTCCCTTGAGTATTGGAAGATGTTGAACTTTGAAACAGTAGTCCCTTAACCAAAAGAAATCAACTTGCTCTTCCTTTATGCTTCTTGGGCTATTGCTTCTCAGTATGGTTTTAACTCAGTGTCTAGTAAGTTTGGAGTTTGGGATAAAGATATTTAATGGTCAGCGGATTCTTTGATTGCTTAATTATGTATAGGTCACTTCATAATGAAACCTGAGAAAACACAAGCCCGATGTGTTCTTCAAAACTTTTTGTGATGTAAAATAACATCCTTCTCATGTCATTAGGTCAAATAATACCTGGGAGAGTTGTTCAAGTGTCTGTGGCAGTTCCTGTGATTAAGTTCTTCAATCCCAGCTGACAGTGGCATCACAGACTCCCTCTAACATACTTCTATCTTTAACATTATCCATAGAAAAACACAAAGTTGCTTAATGCATCACTTTTTTTCTCACCTGAGATTTAGCATGTATATATTTTTAATCTCTTTTTATAAAAACCAATTTGGGGAGCAAAAAGCAAAATGATATTTGTAGCCAAACGTTGAAGGCACTTTCTTAAGGTTGCTTTTTGGGGGAAGGTAAGACAGGGTCTCCTTAGCGTCCCCATCATGGAATGTAGGGAGGAAGCCCACATGATAGAGTACCAAGCTTTCTTGGGCTCAGAGAAGCAGAGCGTCACATACCGGTTCTGACATTTTGTAGGTGTGTTAATTCTGAGTAGTGTTCTATGGGATGGATATATCACATTTACTTGTTGGCGGACATTGGGCCATTGACAGTTTTGTTGTTGCTTGGAATAAAGCTGCTGTGCTCTGAATATTTGTGAACAAGACTTTGTGGGACATACGTTAAATGTTATATGTTAAATGTCTACATTTAGGAGTAGAATTATAATAGGTGTGTGCTCAAGTGTTTGAGAAACTTCCAGGTGGTTTTCCAAATCAGTTGTATCATTTTTATATCCGTTCCAGGCATGTTTGAGACATAGAATTATCCCCTATTCTGTCAATGCTCTCTTTCTTTAATTTTTTTTTTAATGTTTATTTACTTTTTGAGAGAGAGAAACAGACAGACAGAGACAGAGGTGTGAGTGGGGGAGCAAAAGAGAGAGGGAGACACAATCCGAAGCAGGCTCCAGGCTCTGAGCTGTCAGCACACAGCCCAACGTGGGGCTCAAATTCACAAACCACGAGATCATGACCTGATCTGAAGTCAAAAACTTAACTGACTGAGCCACACCGGGGCCCCAAGTTAACATTCTGGTCAGTGATTTCACTTGTAGCCTTTCTAATATATGCGTATAGCTGTTTTCTCACAGGGATCTTTATTTGCATTTACTTGATGGATAATCCTGTTGGATATCTTTTTATGTGCTTTTAGGTACTCACATACATTTCTGTGTGTGTGCACCTCCTGGTCAAATCTTTTGCTCATTTTTATTGGATTATCTTCTGATTAAGTTGAAAGAATTCTTCATATATATTCTGGATATAAGTTCTCTTTCAGTATATGTATTGGTAATACCATTCCCCTTTTTGTGACTTGTTTTTCCACGCCTTACTGTGTCTTTCAAAGAGCAAATGGCGATTACTTTCAAGAAAGTCCAGTTTTTCTTTTTTTTATACAAAGTTCTTTTTTTTCCTTTAGGTTTTTTTTTTTTTATGTCTATTTCTGAGAGAGACAGAGTGCGAGCAGGGGAGGGGCAGAACAAGAGAGGGAGACACAGAATCTGAAGCAAGTTCCAGACTCTGAACTGTCAGCACAGAGCCCGAAGGGAAGCTCCAACTCACGAGCTGCGAGATCATGACCTGAGCCCAAGTCAGACATTTAACTGGCTGAGCCACCCAGGCGCCCCAATTTTTTCTCTTGTTTACATTATTCTTTGCACTTCCTGTACTCGAAGAACATCTTTGTCACCCAAGATGGCAAAGGTTTTTCCTCACATGTTTTTTTAGGAGCTTTAAAGTTTGACTATTTATATTTAATTATTATAATCCATTTAGAGTTATTTCTTATATATGGTAGGTGGTAAGGGTTAGTGACTTTTTTCCCGATGTCATTTGTCGAAAAGACTTCTTTCTTCCATAGAGTTACCTTGGCAACTTTCTTTCTTTTTTTTTTTTTTTTTTTTTTTTTTTTT